>NC_142064.1:73580625-73741250 GCF_059756535.1 Pantherophis guttatus
AACTGCACATAGAACCTGCTGTGCATTGTGCCCTATCACTGAAGACAGCTGCAATATCCCAAAGCCTTTCAAAACAATTTCTCCTATGAACTAGCAGACATTTTTCCTGAGGGTTAACTGAATGTGAGTGGGTGGAGAAAGTGCTTTTAATTTCAAGGGTCAGAAGTTAGGAGAAAAAACTATAAATATTTCCATTCCTGAGCACTCGTTCTGCTGCACCAGGCTGTTAATTTTAAAAGAGGTTCTGCTATTGAAGGAAGTCTATCAGCTGCTGAGGTGATGGCTAATATGTATCATGTGGTTCCCGAGATGGATGGAAGAACTTTTATTATTATTTTTTTCACTATATAAAAGATAAACAAAATCAATTTGACTCCCTTAAAAAAAGAAAACTATTCAAAATTATTGTGTTAATATAAACTAAGATTAGAATTTATGACGCTGAGTCTCAGCACTTCAACTATGACACGAGGTTGGCAGCAGAAGAGTTAAGAATGCATGTTTAATAATGTGTGAAGTTCACTGGTTGTCCAGACACAAATTGAAGTGAGCTATATTTTATCTTCAGGAGATTTATGCATCACTTTGCTTTACAAAGCTTAGATTAATAGTTCCAAAGAATGCTAAAAAGATTATACATACTGTCAATGATATAGTCATTCACTGAATAACAGCATTGTATTTTATGCTGCTATAATATTTTCAAACTCTAATAAGTGAGGAATACTGACTATTGTGCAAATAATAAGTTTCTAAATATTCAACATATTATCCAAATCCCAAATGACTTTTATGGAAGTTTAGAGATTTCTTCTCTTATAGTTATTTTCACATTATTGTATAAAATCATTTTTTCTTCTTTAATTCCATAATTTAATTTTTAATTCATTTTTCATTTTCATTAATGTTGTTAATTAATTTTAATTCATAATTACACAATATATCAGATCAGTAATTCACTTAAATTTCTGTGGAACATTATTTGTTTATTTATTTGTACTTGCATTGCTTATTTTTACAAATAACTCAAGCTGAGGACATATCCAATATACTTTCATCCTCCTCACTCTGTGAGATGAATTGGGCTGAGACAGAGTGACTGGCCCCAGGAGAATGGGATACTGGGTGACTTTGAGTCAGTCACTACCTCGTATCTCAAACTACCCTCTAGATTAGAACTAGTTGTGGGGAAAATCAAAGAGCGTGCTATTTTATTTATTTAAAATAATTCTTTACTCCAATTGTCTTAAGCTTTTGGGAAAAAATTTGAAATAAACAAATGAATAAGTAATTCTTTTCTACCTAAGCTTAAAATAGTATTATTACCATACAGAAAATAATTTCCAACCTTTAGAATGTTGACTTTCAAACATCAAGGTAACCAGCTATCTAAATATTTAAAATGCAAAATGAGAGGACAATAACCACATTTGCATGTGGCAATAAACCAGTGGTGAAATCCAAATTTTTTTACTACTGGTTCTGTGAGCGTGACTTGGTGGGCGTGGTGTGGCTTGGTGGGCGTGGCAGGGTAAGGATACTGCAAAATCTCCATTCCCACCCCACACTGGGGCCAGCCAGAGGTGGCATTTGCTGGTTCTCGGAACTACTCAAAATTTCCGCTACCAATTCTCCAGAACCTGTCAGAACCTGCTGGATTTCACCCCTGCAATAAACCATGATTGGGAATGATTATTTATTTTCACCAATTCCTAAACTAAGAAACTACAGCTACTTGAAAATCATGAACGTCAAGGCATGATGATACCCTGTAATCTATCATTATATAATGCTACATGTTTCAACATTACTATTCAATTTTTATGCAAAGAATTAAACATAAACCCTGGAAACTCATATTGTGTCTTGCCTCTTGTTTGGTACAAAACAGAATTCAAAGACTGAGAGTTCTCAACTGTCATTCAGCCAAGTTGCAAAGCAGTATATATAAATCACCCTTTTCAATACAGTCCAAACATAATATAACCAAAGATGGAAATATTTCAGATTTTGGATTATAATTTTATAAAACATTAATATCTTTAAATTTTAACTGCCTTCTGAAATCTTGTTCACCATAGCGATAATATAAGAACCGAGGTTCCTACACATTTACTATGTTTCCAGTATAAAAAAGATGAGACAAAATATTTTCAAAATATTTTCTGAGAGATTCATGCTTACTATGGCCTTTAATTTTTTTGGCAACAATAAATTGTGGTTTCAGTAAAGTCTGTCATACTGTCAATACTTTTGGAGTTTCTACTGCTGTAGTTTTAGCAAAGGCATTTGGACCAAATAATGTATATAGGAAGTATTTTAATATACATATTTGCGATTAACATTCTGTGACACAAATAAAGTCATCATTTTCAAACTCCCCTATGTATTATTGAAATAATAATGGGACCAGAACAGAGTTGCAAATTATTAATCCCAAGTTTTTTTAAATAGAAATAAAACCCAATCTTTTATTTCTTACCTTAATAAAAACATGTAATACAATTCAGGAACTAAAAATGAATTAAAATCTAAGTACAAAAATATCATATTCAACTATTAACAAACACGAAATCTGAACTTCTACTATTGAACACACGCAGCACTGAAAAAACAACCAAAACATATTCTTAAAAGAATCTTTAAAAATCCTATAATATCCTTTAAAAATCAGGAATCTTTGTGAAAACATTTAAATGACCTAAACTCAAATTATTCTCCCTTCTTTCACTTTCGCTCCTGGAAATAGAAGAAGAAAAACTGGGAGATAAGTGAAAAAAATAGTTCTATATAACTGAGAGGTCCATTGACCCTACAAATCAAAAAAATCAATTTTAAATGGACTGGCGTGGAACTTCTGCATCTGGAGAGGTAGCCATCTGTTGTTAGAGATAATTAACAATCTTTTAAGGATCATAAAATTTTGTGATGACAGTTTCCAAGGATAAGCCAAGTATTAGAGGATATGGAGGGGGAAAAAAAACCTTTATTCCTTGCTATCTGGCCCTGAGATAAAGATGATGGAATTCTCTGTGCTACTGCACCAATTTAAAAAGAAAAACATATTTCAAATTGTTGCTTGTAATATTTTACTTTGGTCAGAATTCACCTAAACTGGCAATAGGATCGGAAGATTGTGAAGAGCAGAATCTAGTTGATTCACAATTGGCTTTTTCAACAAACTGAGCAGTGTATTTGGAATAGGTCCAAGGAATGTTTGTTGATAGCTTGTAGTGAAGTCTCTTTATATTATAAATAAGACATTCTAAACCAACAGGCAAGCAAACAAACAAAATCTGGTTTCTTGACCCTGGATTTGATCCAAAACTGCCCTGGCACAACATCTGTTGTTCAGTTATTCTTATGTCTTGAGCAGTTCAAGCTGCAATTAACTTCTCAATTGCTTTAATTTTAGCTTCTTTTAATTTTTCCTTGATTTTGCTCTATTTCTTCTCAATCTTCTCAGCCTCATCAGCAAATTTTGATAACTGTCTAATTAATGTATTGTGATAAAGAATCTCAAAATTGTTTACTCTGCAAGGAATAACATCAGATAGATTTTATGGTATAAATGTATCTTTCTGTATATTTATATTTATATGTAAATTGGGGTGTCTTACAGATTTCCCACCTAGTAAGAGAGGTAGAAACCTCACTCTGTATGCTTGGGGAACATAATTTTGATTTTGAGGCATTATTATCTTCCCCAAATACCAAGAAACAATTTGACAGACTTCCAGTAAGATGGCAATGTGCTAAAACAGTTTATTTTTATTTCTCTATGAGCTGAAAAAATAAAATGTGTAGAGTCTTTTTCAAAAGATCTGGTAAGCAGTGCATAATAATTAAACGTTGAACATTAAAAAACTAAAACAAAGTACATGTGACATTAAAACTGTGAAGTAAAACATATAAACACATCAAATCTTTTTAATCCGGCAACATCTCTAAAAAATCATTATGGTGATGAAAATTAGGGCACTAAGCTTAAAACTGTATACATTTTTTTCAAATAATAAAAACAACTTAATGTACTTTGCTTGATATATTTATCTTTTACTAATGTTATATTGAGCATTAATCACATAACTTCAGAAAATCCCTGCTTATTGATATTATCTTTTCTGAAAATATATCTTTGTTTAAAACAAACAAAATTACGGACCATGATTTTTTTACCTGAAACTTTTTACCGGTAATTGTCTTTCTTTAAAATCTTCCAAAGGTTAAGTATCTCATTCAGTGTTATGGAGCACAGACAAAAAAACCCTGATGGAACTACTCCAGCCAGTATCGGCCTCATCATGCTACTGATGCCACATTTTTGGAAGGTGCAGAGGAAGGGGCTAAGCAAGAAGGTACATCTTTTCCATGGCATTTTCCATGACATGTTGATTCAGAAGCTTTTAAACCTGAAGTTGTTTCCAACAGCCTTCTCTTGGTTTATCATGGCATCTTTAGTTGCAATTTTTATTGCTCACAGTTTTATGTTTGTGTAATATTATTTTACTGTTTTTATGGCTGTTATACTGTAAATGTAAGCCACTGAGTGTCTCTAGATTGTGGTGGGATAGGAAGGAGAAAAATAAACGCAAGCTGAAGGGGACAGAGCTATTTTTTTTAGAATTAAAATTTTACCTTTCCCCACTGCCAACCATACATCTGGTCCCTCCTCCCCTTTACAAAATGCACCTTGAGATCTGACCTCAGATCGTACCTATCCTTGATCTGTACCACAATCTCCCCATGACATTTTAAGCTACACTGCTATTGTACTAATTTGAATGTTTTATTTAATTGTAATTTTAAAAGTACTGAATTACAAAAAAAATCAAAGGGAAATCTTTTACTTATTTTTAGTAACACTGATTTTAAAAATCACAAGATGTTTTCATACCCTCAAAAAGAGGACCTGTCTCAAAGATACCAGAACCAAGGAGAGACAAATTTAATTCTATTATTTTCTTCTTCTTTATCATCATCAGCAGCAGCATCACTTTTGTCTTTATGCAAGAAAACAAGTTGCTCAGCCCCACCTCAGCTGTCACACCAGGCAGTATTAAGAAGAAGCACCAAATCAAGGCATTTCTCTTCTGCAGGAATGTGAGAAGTGGACAATACTTTGTAGCCTATAAACTGAAGTTGCACCAAGGCAGGATGGTGGTAGAAATTAAAGGCAAGTTGGTTTACTTTATTGTCATTGCACCTCGTACAATGAAATTAAATGCCATCTTCAAGAATTCTCCCATCATCTGCCAACGTTTGTTCTTCTCTAGCATTTATCTACAAATTGTAGGAAGAAAAATCCAATCCAGTTCCAAGCTGGCAGAAAGACACTGGAAATAAAATGGAGGCTGGCTGGTTGGAAAAAGGTCTCTGTTTATTTGGTTTCCAGAAACTTCCGTGACAGCAGCATGGGGTGGGTGACAAAATGGCTGAATGAGTGGATGGATTTTTATAGGATTCTGGGGTTTGGTGATTGAGATGCTCCAGGGGATTGTGCAATATAGTGAGCCTTGTGTCTTTTATGGTGGTGGGTTAATCCTGCTATGTCCTAAAGGTCATGTCCTGTCCTTAGAATTTGGATGGGGGAATGTAAATTCTAAACCCCATCAGTTCCATCCTGGGGAAGCTGGGTTGAAGGGATTTTGTTTATGAATAGGCTGGCCTGGATTTCTTAATGGGCACAAAATATCCATGTCTAAAGACTTCAGGGTTTTGCTTGAGGCATCTTGAGTTTTCCTATAGCAGGAAGACTGGGGCTGCTCTCTGCCTTCAAGAGCATGTTTCTGCATTTTTCTTTTCGGGAAATATAATATTCTGCTTCTTTTAATATTCCCCAAAATATTTCATTCATGGGGACGGGGGGCTTCCCACAATATGCTGTCCTTTCAAAGAATGCATCCCCAAATTATATGTATTTCACTCTGGATTCTTCAGCTTCCCATATAGATTGTTTCTAGTGGTGTTGAGATTACTACTTCTGTATGTCTAAATACTTCAAGCATTATAGCATACTTATTTCTAATTGGGTAGGTACAAATGATACTCTGGTACCTCCTGAACCCTTCCAACTAGTGCTAGGCCAGCCACTAAAACTAAACCATGTGTAACTAATGGATAATGATAGGAATATGGTGAGATCAATATCTATGTTTGTCACCAGGAAATAAATAATTGTGTAACCAATGCAAATGAATGTAGCAAATTCAAAAGCAAAGTGGCACAAATTTATGATGTTCTGAATGTGCCTATGTTCTTATTATGGTTGAAAGCATAATTAGCCCTTTCATAGTTATTTTTTTCAATATAGACATATTCAATTATTTCATTGTAAACCTGACAATTATTTGCTTAAATAACTGCACGTGTTACTAAGAACATCTAAATTTTATCATTAATATGAAAAAGAGCCCACAATTTTATCACAAAGTTCAAAATTTTAATACTTCAAGCTATTTGTGAGCATGATTTTCTTGTTATTATTATTGTTAGGTTTTTTTTTTTGTAAGCTACAACTGCAAATAGTTTGAAGAGAATGGAAGAGCAGAAGTTTGAAGAGATAAGAGGAAATCAATTTTTATGTTTGCTCCAGATTGTATTTGTTGGCAAATATCATTTGTCTGCCAAAATCTGTTGAGTATTTTTCTTAGAAAGTTCTGTTGTGTCATGTGGAACAACACAAACACATTTCCACAATTAGACACACTACATGCACTGGAATTTTAAGAGCTTATTCAAATTACATTTATTTCTTACTTGCTATGTTTTTTTTGTTTTTTTTTGCTTTGATTTGTTATTGCTAAAGAAACACTATGAAGTCTTTAGCATCTATATTATATTACAGAAATTTTTCTTAGGTTACACATTTTCTAAAAAGCTGAAACAAGACAGGAATATAAATAATTATAGCTCAGACATTAAATTTAGTCTGTGTACTTTTATTCTCTGTCATGATTCTTGCTCCGCTTATTACATAGATTTCCTGTGGTGAATATTAACCTACAGTTAGGTAACAGTACCAATAGATACATGTTATCTATCATTAACACATTCAGCTGAATGCACACACAAATCTTCCTATAATCAAGAATGCTGCTTTATCAAGAAACCTGATTGTATGGAAACTGATAAGCAGATTTTCTTCAATGAATTTATTAGTCTTGCACAAAAATACCAAGTGATTCTCAACCCTGCATCTTTTACTTAGGTAGAACCTAAATTACATAGCTTTTTGCAGAGTACTTTCAGTACTTAAGAATCCAAGAGCAACATTTCATCTTACTTAATTTTTGATTTTGTCAGCTTTTTGAAACATCACTATTAAAAACTGTTTGGTTATCTCATCTAGGCACCTTTTCAAAACTATGTTTCTTTGGCCAGCTCATTGACATTGTAATTTCACCAGAGATTATTCACAATATACATACTTTCACATAACATAAATAAATAACTAAATATAGCAGGTTCTATGTAGCCATAATCAAAACCAAGAATGCATGTTTCCAAGTTAGCAGTTTTATGTCTGCAGAAATCTGATCTTTGAGAAAAAAAACTATTTGAAATAAGCCAAATGAACTAAAACCTTTTACAAGCTCTTAAATTTTATTATCATTTTAACAGTAATGAAAATGTTTTTCCCAAATATATAGCAATCAAGAAATATGTAATGCTGAATGTATAAATGTCACTAAAGTGAAACCGCTTACCCTAGGCTATTAATAGCAAACAATTTATATTATATTTCTTAAAAAAAACCATATAGCTTGAATTAACTTCCATTTCAAGAATAATTCATTCATATCCAAAGGAATTATTTAATTATATAAACTTTATATGATTATGTCACATGATATTTAGATTTCTTATACTAGGACATAATATAGAACAAAGAGTCCTTTCTGACAGCAAAATGTATTAAGCCATTCTGACATTGTTATATAACCTCACAAACAATGGTCTGTTTGATTAAGAGGTTTATTTACGTAGAGATAAGAATTTATTTACTTCTAAAACTTCAGCAATGCAATTCTTATCCATTCATTCTCAATACTGAGAAATGAATTTAATTAAAAACTATATTTAATAGTCCTCAAAAAAGTGTGAAAAAAGAAAAATACACTCTTGTATTGATTTGAAAATATTTTTAAAATATTTAATCTGATACCACAGTAATAATAATTGATTAAACGTATGCTGCCCAACTTCCAATGACTCTGGGAAGTGGGGGGGAGCTCAAGAATAATCAAATGAAGAAATTACAATAAAATCAATCATAAAATTAAAATTAAAGATGGTAATTGTGACAGACCAGGTGGAATGAAGTAAAGGCTTGGTTGAAGAGCCAGGTTCTTTATGGCTCTTTTATACAAAAATAAAATGAGGGTATTTGGATCTCGGGAAGAACTTCTTTCAGAGAGTAGCTGTTACTATGGAGAAGCCGAGTTTCCAACATCTCAATAAATGACATTTTTTAATTGAAGAAACCCAGATTCTGCAAATCCTGCAAGATCTTTTTATGCTTTTTATCCTCATTCCAGTAACACTTTCAACAAATAAAATTCCTTACTCATATGACACTTCGGTGGTAAATTATGACAATAAAGTTAAAAGAAGATTGAGTTAATGCATATATCACAGATTTGTTATATATTAATTTTAATTTAAAATGTTTGAAAAAATGCTGTTAAGAAATTTCTCAAAAAAATAAAGTGACCGATAGTCACCATTACATTAGTGCAAACACTGAAAAGCTTATCTTCACTGTCTGGTTACACCATTGCCAGAATAGGTATAAATGTTTCTAGAAGCAGAACTGGATGCAATCACTGTCTATTAATCTCTCACTCACCTTCAAAGTGACCTCAGGTATTCTTCTCTGCTTCACTTCCAAAGTATACTTTTCCATCTTATGTTGTCTTGAGTGCTTCTGTCTATTTGGAATGAAGTGGTTCAGTTTGCTGCAGGCTAACCTTAACATCCCGCTACTTCGGAGAAAAAGGATTTCTCATTTCACAAAGTCAATTACCATGCACTCTAATAGTTTCTCTATCTCCTTTTACCAGCACCGCTGAAATAGCACAATGGTTAAGATCTTTGCTTCATCCAGCAGATTTTTTTTCTTAATTATGATTCTCTCCCCCCCCCCACCTCTTTTCCTTAAGTACTGTAGCTAGTTTTCTCTCTGGGGTTTAAAAACATAAGTCAAGGGAGATACCTTTATAGAGGTTTGGGGGGATTGGTTTTGGGTTTTTTTGCTTTTTTAAAAAAGTCCTGGAAAAAACTAGTTTTAAAAATCACTTTTAAAATTCCTGGATAAACTTATTTATGTTTACTTTTTAGAGTAGAACAGTACAAATGACCTTTTTTTTTTAAAAAAAAAATTGCTTCTATGCATCCATATTCCATACATTTTTATGCTTGAACTTTGTAGACATGATTTAAATTTAATTTTCTATCTATGTATGTATGTATGTATGTATGTATGTATGTATGTATGTACTGTATTTTTTGGAGTATAAAACGCTCTGGACTATAAGACTCACCTACCTTTTTTGGTGAGGAAAACAAGAAAAAGAAATCTGCCTCTGCCTCCCAGCAATTTTGCCTCGTTGCAGCAAACAGCAAATAGCCTGCTTTACTTTCATTTTCGTTTTCAGCATAGCTTGATTAGCACAAGAAAAAAAAAGTCTGCTCCCAGCAATTTACGTCCTTGCAGCAGAAGCCCACACAAACAGCTGAGAGTCGGGAGGCTGATCCAACAGACAATCAACTTGTGCTAATTAGGCTGTGCTGAAGCTGAAATGGGCTGTTTCTTCTTGCTGCTTGCTGCAAGGAGGTAAATTGCTGGGTGGCAGAGGCCAAAGGGTGGGGGCCAGTGGGTGGGCGGGGCTACATTCGGTGTATAAGACGCACTAAAATTTCACCCCCTTTTAGTGTGCACATATGAGCAAAAGCAAGAGAGAAAGAGATGGAGATGGAGATGAAACTGTCGACTCTACCAGGTGGACCAGATCAGGAATCAACTCCACAGGAAGTCTAAGACTACTTTTATGAGACCGGCTACAGTAACAGAATCTTAATGAGCTTCCTCACCTTCTCATACCCTTGTCAATTAGAAAGGTGTCTGACTCAGCTCTTTAACACGGACTCTGCTTCTTTTGTATGTAAACTATATTTTCTCCTTGTTTGGCTAATGGATCTTGCCTAACTCCATCAAGATCATCTTCCCAACATTCTACAAAAACGTTTTTCAAAAAAAATCTCATGGGATACTGGTGCTCTAATAAGCATTTGAAAAGGTTGTTTTGCAGTATGCAAACTGAATTTAAGAACATTATTTTAAAGCATTAGAGGAACTATTTCCCCTGCAAAGTTCAAAATTTGCAGGCAGAGCCAGTTCTCTTTTGTTTACTTCCAAACCAGTTACGTGAACATGGAAAAAGACATATTTGATATAATTATTTGAAGAAATGTGTTTTACTCAGGCTACCGTAAGCAGTGAAGCATTTCATGTGCTTTGCACAGATAGAATGGAAGATGGCCATAGGTAGAGGAAAATCAACTGGAAACTGAAAAGCTTACTATGCACCATTCCTTCTTTTAGCACTCCAGTTACGAATAAGCCAATTCTTCTTCACTGTCTCTATGGAAATTCTTAGTCATCCAGGTCATGGTTCTCCCAAACCTGTCTACAACACAATCCTTTCAACTCAATAAGGGTGCAAACAAAGTATCCTTTATACTGTGCAGAATATGAAATGTCCAAAAGCAAAAAAATAGTGGACTAAAATATACACCTGGCTAGAAAAAATGATAAAGGATTGATTTAAAACCGGAAATATTTCTGTTGGGCATCATACCAGACAGTAAAAGGAATGCATATTTAATAATACATGTGTTAACAGCAGCCAGAATCGTGTTCGCACAACACTGGAAGAGCGAGGAGATCCCCACAGAATAGAAGATAATAACAAAAATTTTAGAATGTGCAGAAATGAATAAACTAACATTTGAAATTAAAGAAAAGGAAGACACTGAATATTCTGAGGTATGGGATCTGTGTTATCAATGGTTATATAAGAGAAAAAAGACTTAGAACTTCTAAAATTACAAGAGAAAGAATAATTTTATTATTAGGGTTGATTACTGTAACATTAATTTTGATTAGTATTAACAATTAATATGTATTAATGAGGAGAAAACACTGTTATTATGAGATTACTATTAGAGAATACTATTATTATGATGATGATGAATATTAATCAAAAGAATTGTAACCAGACAACATAATGTCTATTTGGATTTTGAACGTATTGCTCTTTCTATTTATATTAATTAAAAAAAAAGAATATGAAATTAGGAAAGGTTACATACGTTTGATTGTTTCATTTTAATTTACATAAACAGGGAATAAGAAATGGCCCAGCTTTGACAAAGTGGAAAAAGTGAAAATTTCCTCCTTAAGTCATATTTAATATTGGAATCAGAAGACACCAATAAAATTGAATAATACAATTTTCAGAACAAATAGAAGGAACCACTTAATACAGAACATATTTAAACTATCAACCTTACTATTATTTTTATATGCATGGTCTTAAAAGGAATTAGATAATGCTATGGATAATGAACTTTTCAGTGGCCATATATTATTTCTAGTATTAAAATTTAGACTATTAGGATATGATTTGTCATCAAAACAAAATGTTAGATTACATTAGTCTATGGTCTCAACCAGCAGTTTTTCTTAAATTCTTAGAAGTGACACACACAATCAAAACCATAGCTTCTCTCTAGCATATGAAAAAACGGTTGCATGCAATTCTGAGAAGATAATTCTTAGTCTTCTTCATTTCTCCACTACTAAAAGTAATATATAAATATAACTAATAACCACCAATAAGTTTATCTTACACAAGTAGTCCACATTTAGGCCTGAATGCTCAGTTATGGTTCCATTATATTTCATATCATCTTAGTAAACTTATCTGTGCTTCCATCACAGCCATGTCCTGCTTAGTGCATTGCCTCTTGTTTTTATTTAAACTTTTCTTTTTTGAGCATTTCATCAACTCCATCCAACTTTGCCTATTCTCCATTCCCTTTTCTCTCATCCCTTTCACTATATCTTGATTTGATCCTCACAACAGCACCAACATGAATGGGGGAAAATGTTAGACCTGCCACAGCTGAAACCTATTGGCTCCATTTTTTGAGAAAGGTATAGTTTACTAGAAGTCAAATATATTGCAGTAAAGCGTAGCCAGAACTGAATAGCGTGCTAAAATCCCGAAGTTCAACTTTTCCTTCCCTTAACTGACTGCCATCGCTGACCACTCCTTCCTCCCATGTCCAATTGGGTTGAAGCAAGAGATTTTCAGAATGGTCACTTCAAACGTAGCCTGGTATGCAGCTGAATTCTTCTTCCAGCTGGGTGACCTTGAAGCAGCATCTCAGGGAGATACAGCAGTTAAAACTTTCACTTTCCCCCTTCAAGCATTCCCCCCATCCCAGAGTTCATTGCAGACTGTCACTGCATAGTAACAAGGCACATAGCAATCGTAAAGTGGCAGTTGACAGAAAGGTGTCTGAAGCAAGTCAGACTAGTTTTGAACATATTAATTAGAACTTATTAATTGCATAATTAGTGAAATGGGATTATCACCAATCTAAAACATCATTTCTTCTCTCACAGTTAACCTAACCTTTTGAGACACATCTAATGAGCTATCATGCATTGATAGTTACTCCACTAATAAGTTAGAATTATTTCCAAATAAACACTGAGTTTTAATATGTTAGTGGCATTTTCAGTTTATTTCATCTGAGGAAACAAAGTAATCAACAAAAACACACAGAAGGACAGGCAAAAACTGTTAAATATATTACTATAATTGCCAAAAAATGTGCTGTGTATATCTCTTAAATGATATACATATTTCCTGGTTTACTTCTGAGTCTAGTTGCTGACAACACAAAATATCAGTCATTGAAAAGAAACAGATACAGTATGGTACTTTTCCCACATTGGCATGAATGTGACATTTATGTGATGCTATAAAACATATTTTTATAATTGTGTGTGTATGTGTATATACAAGCCACTTTACACTTGTTGTGCAACATCAATCCATATAAAAAGAGTGTGGGCTTGAAAAATGCTGACATAACAGCAAACCTCTCCCATAGGGAATGCTTGTGCACATAAAGTATTCCGTAGTCTGGGAAAATAGTAACACTTCGGAGCTTTCTATTTGTTCAGAAGATCCCTCAACATTAATCAATCTCTTTCAACAGAAGCCGTGGCAGGGACACACTCAGCTTCTAAATCAAGGAGATCTGAAGTAAGAGTAACGAGGGACTTTAATTACACTGACAGCAAAGATGGCAAAAGGCTAACAAATGAGAAAAGAAAGATCTATTTATGTCTTATATTAGCTCAGTCTTCTCTAAAAAGATAGCAAAAGATGGAGCAGTATTGAATCTTCAGACTGACAGAAACATGGTCAGCAATGCCTGTTTACTCTAAGTAAATTTAAATCTTTGAAATGACATGAGCTGTATTTTAGAATGAACTAATTATTCATTTTGGTGTCTTTAAATTAGTATTGACTTCAGGCAAATGTGGGACTAATCCCTACGGTTTTCCAGACAAGATTTTTTTTTGGGGGGGGGATATGATTTGCTATTGCCTTCTTCCTGGGGCTAAGAGAGAGTGATTGGCGCCAAGTTACCTAGCCAGATTTCATGCCAAAAGCAGGACTAAAACTCACTATCTCCTGGTGTCTAGCCTGGTGCCTTAACCATTAGTCCAAACTGGCTCTTATTCTAATTGATACTCTCAGTTTTTCTTAACTTTGGCAACTCTAAGCTCTGTGGACTTCAACTCCCATAATCAAGAAAAATCAATAGCTGACTGGTGAATTCTGGGAGTTGAATACTATTAAGAAACACTGCAACTAGGAAACTACCTACTATTCAGATCGGCATATATGGGACTCAGTGGTGGGTTTCAAAAATTTTTACTACTGGTTCTGTGGTTGTGGCTTGGTGGGCATAGCATGGTGAGCATGGCTTGGTGGGCGTGGCAGGGGAAGGATACTGTAAAATCTCCATTCCCACCACACTCCAGGGGAAGGTTACTGCAAAATCTCCATTTCTTCCCAATCAGCTGGGACTCAGGAGGCAGAGAATAGATGGGGGCGGGGCCAGTCAGAGCTGGTATTTACCGGTTCTCCGAACTACTCAAAATTTCCACTACCAGTTCTCCAGAACTGGTCAGAACAGGCTGAAACCCACCTCTGATGGGACTGATTGGGGTAGATTGTAGGGTGACACCGAAGTACAATTTTATCATATTTTATTTATGTATATATTAAATTATTGTATTTCATTCCAATTTCATTTTAAACTGTATTTTATCTCATTCCATTTTAAATTGTTTTTATCAGATTTTAGTAATAGTTTGTGTCTGGAACTCTGTACTTTGATATGACCCAAGGGCTAATCAATAAAATAAACTCAAACATACTATTCATTCTGAAAACAATAGCTAGAGAAATCTTCATTTTGCATGCTACCCCAAAACAGAATAGTATGTCAATTACATATGTATTCATATAACAGTATCCAAATAAGAGGAAGCAATCGTATTAATTTTACTTCATATTACATAGTGTCCTACTCACAAGTAGGTTATGTTCAAAGAGTTTGTAACTCTGTTTGTTTGCAAATCATAAAAATATGTGCAGTGCAGCTGTTTATACAGCACAACAAAAAGTTTCCTGCCTTTCCTGCCTTCTCCCAACTTCTTTTCCTGCCTTTTCCTTCTCCCACCCGCGTTCGCTGGACCTGTCATGTTTTGCTGCAATGCTGCCTTTGTGTGGGGTGGAAATTGTGCTACACCTGCCTGCAACTCCAACCTAGAGCTTCCTGGGGCTCAGGAGAGGATGGGAGGGGATTGATTCCTATGCACTGCTTGTAAGCAATGTGCACCAGAAGCTGGCCCTTTCCCACTTTGTCCTGACTTCCAGATGCAGAAGGGTCACATGAGTAATGTCTGTAATCAGAAACCATTTTGAGTAATACATTCATTCATGGGCACTATTCATTAAGAAGGGTTTAGACCAGGGGTGGATTCTACTTACCTTTATTACCGGTTCGCAAAGGGATTGCACACGCACGCAAGCTTTGCTTGCGTGTGTGCCTTGCTTCTGTGCATGCACAGAAGCTTCTGTGCATGCGCAGATCACCAATGATGACATCCAGGGCAGTGGGTGGGGCCTCACACTGGTTTTACTACCAGTTCTTACAAACCAGTCCGAACTGGGGGCAACCCACCACTGGTTTAGACAAACTTCAATAAGTTTCAAAATAGTAGAGATGATCAGCGGCTTAGTAAATAAGGTACTATGGAAGATCTGAAATTGCTAAGACTAAGGGGGAGAGACTATTATAATGCTCTTCTGCTACATGAAAGATATTTGGAATATCTGTTCTCTTTCATCAGAGCCAGTACACAAACAGTAGTCATTGGTTAAGAAAAGCAGGCTCCAGAAGTTTAATGTTTAGAAGTTTCCTTACCGTAATAACAATTATAATGCATTTAATTATAAAGAAAAGTAATGAACTGTCCTTCATGGGGTTCACTTCCATTATGGATATCTTAAATTATATTTCTAAACACAGTGAATTTAATGGCCCCCAAGCTTTCTTTTAAACAAACAATTATTTAAATCTGTAACATATTTTACAATTATTTCCAATTGGGAAGCCCTCAAGAAGACTAGATTTCTCAATTCTATTATGGAGAAATTTATATATCTGGAGAGTATCTGTATGGGGAAAAATAGTATATGTTAAATTTCATTTGTTAAAAATTGAAAATTCAGTTCACCTGAGCAGCCAATACACTCAGTCTTTGTTCTAACTATATGACAATTAAAAGCATTTTTTCCTAATCAAAATACTTCCATGAGTAGTTGCTAATGGATGCCAGGCAAGAAACATGTGTATATTTATAATTTAAATATGTTTTCAGGCGTGATTTTAGATCAGGAATTGCTCTGTAGAATGTGTGTATTGATTCTCTTTCAACAGGTTGCATATTATAAATCACAGATAACCTGTCTAAATAGGGATGTAAAGGTACTATTATTTACAGTGATTCTGATACTCTGTGGATATCCAATACCAGTATCATTGGATACTGTGACATATATTTTAGTTCCTTATGGTCTATCCTTTATTCTTTTTACATTGCAAGAAGCAATATGTGCTAAACTGATTCCAACATATGAATGACATCTAATTGGTCACTAAAAATTGACAATGATTCAATAGCATATAATTAATCAATATTATATTTCAAATCAATTCTTGGATAATGTAATAAAGTGGATGAGATTTGAAGATAACCATGTGATAATATTTTCCAATATTACACAAACAAAGCAAAATAGAAAGAGACTTTCAGTGGAATGTCCCAAATGAATTATTTATGGCCTATATATTTTAAAATCATTATCAATAGTTCAAATCCTTTGTTATGCCATTGGTTTTATTGGGTTCTGCATGTTCTAATGTAACATCAATTAGAATTTAATCTTGGCCTTACTATGTTGTATTTTATTATTTTTTACTAATCTTTTATTCTGCATTTAATATTGACTATTGGTGACCTAAAAGTGTAATAAATAAAAAAGGTAAATTTTATATTGATTTATTTATTATACATTTAGGTCATCCAATCGCTCCAGTGCAGCTTCCTCTCTGTAAAAAAAATGTGTAAAGACAACATTCCAGAAAACATTCAGTTCTTACTTGTTAATAATGTTAATAATGATTAATAAATCATAAATCAGGGAACATTACCTAAAACACTAACAAAATATTTTAATTTCTTTTCTGTTAAAGTCATTAAATAAATGTTGCTAATGACCACTTAGTCAACATAATTTTGAAAAATTCCATCTTAACAATGTGTATATGAGCTCATATTATGATGGTAGGTGAAATAAATTAATTCCCTTGTTAGTAACATATATTTCAATGTTCGTTTTGAGATATTAATATCATATGTTACTAATTGACAGTATGAACTTTCAGGAGTCATTTCGGGAATAAATTTAATATGTATTAGGCAAGGTAACTTGAAGAAAAGAATAGGAATACATGCACATAAACATGTGTATATATAATTGACTTGGCAGAAAACATCTCGGCAAATCAAATAGTACCACAAGCACCCAATAAGAGCAAGGAGGTCCCTGAAATGATCAGAGGCCCTTAATGGAGCCCCATCAAATTATAAATTTACATAGAAGAAACAATACTTCTTCAAATAAACAGAAGGGATCCATTAGAAGCCATAAAACGGTCAATACTACTGTAGGAAGTTAGCACCCACCCCTTTCCTAGAGGAATGAAATATTTTTTAGGAAATATTAAAAAAGGCAGAATATTATATTTCCCTGGATGAGAAATGGATAAGCATGTTTTGAAGCAGCTTCCATCTTCCTGCCCCCACCCTTTGTCAATGGGCCATTAAGGCCTGGGCCAGTCTATTCTACATAACAAAGATCTGCCTCCTTCAGGCAGAGCCATAGTAGGAATTGCCAAAGATCCAACAAAGATAGGATTAGACCTCTACACAATAGCAGCAGAAACTCACCACATGTGGCCTGGGAAGCATGTGACCTGGGAAGCACATGTGACCATCAGCCAGCAAGGCTAGCTAAGACCCCCACCCCCTGGGAATCTGACAACCAATCAGGATACTTTTTCTGGGCCCCAGGAAGTTCAGAGCCAGAGAGAGCATAAAACCCGAAAACTCGCTGTATCTGCCCCTTTTTCTGTTCAGGAACTCAAGCCATGTGATCCTGTCCACCATTAAACCATCTTTCCAAGCAGTCTCCATGTTTCCAGTGTCTTTTTCCCCACTTGGAGCAGAACCCAGAAGGATATTTCTTCCTACACTACTTTTATGGACACTAGTTACAGACTCTTGAAGTCTGATTATGCTGTACCTCCCATTTCTTATATTCCTGTGAATTAGGAAGATGTGTCTGTCTGAACCTCTTCTACCATTTTTTGTTTCTTTGTGGACATAAAGACTCCCCTCCTTCCTTGTTGCTTTGGTAATAGAGCTCCACCAGGAAAAAATGGTCAATAAAGAAGAATAGAATAGAAAAGAACTAGGAAACTGAGAAGCAATAAGACTGCACTAATGGGAGAAATGCTTGGAAGTGGCAGGCAAAATTATTTGGAGTTGGAGCAGTGGAGTTGGAGATAGTCTAAACTCTATCACAAAGGGCTAGACAGCTAAGAAATATCTCTGATAATATTATTATGAGAAGGAAAAACATTTCTGTATGCCAGCATTATTATTCTTTTGAATAAGGTAATTTGCTCTGCCCTGAATTTATACGAGTCCATTTATAAGTACAGTTAAGGACAATACATTAGAAGGAAACTATTATTTCTGGAAGAGCAATTTGGTGCAAAATTTTCTTATAGTTATTAAGAGAAATTTGTCCTTTATTCTAAGCAGGCCTTGCTTCCAACCTCAATGTGTAGCTTGATAACAACAATCAAGCAAGTACATATAAAAACTTCTTAGCTATAGATCTGCAATCACAACATTAACAGTTTTATTGAAACTTTTCAACTGTGCTTTTCAGTCCTTTCTGTTACAATCACTACCATGCTAGTCAGCAGTACAAAAGAATAATCTGGATTCTTTTTTATGAGCGAAAAGCAACAAACACTAGATTTTAAAATAAGTAACCGGGTTATGGTGAGGATGGTGGTAGTGATAGTGACTTTGTCTGTTCTTTTGTCCTTAATGGAACAGAGAAAAAGGGAGAGGTGGCTTGGGGATCTGGATAGGCCTTAGCCACCCGAGCAGAGGTGGTATTCAGCCGGTTCTAACCAGTTCTGGAGAACCGGTAGCAGAAATTTTGAGTAATTCAGAGAACCGGTAAATACCACCTCTGACTGACCCCGCCCCCATCTATTCTCTGTCTCCCGAGTCCCAGCTGATCGGGAGGAAATGGGGATTTTGCAGTAACCTTCCCCTGGAGTGGGGTAGGAATGGCGATATTACAGTATCCTTCCCTTGCTATGCCCACCAAGCCATGCCACACGGAACATGTAGTAAAGTTTTTTGAATCCCACCATTGAACCAGAGCTGCCATTTGTTTTATTAGCCATTGTATTACTGGTACTGTTTATTACTATGGAGAGTAATAATAGGTACATGGAACAGAAAAAGGAGTAAGCAAACCTCCACATGAGGCTGGAGGGAAAAGAGGCAAATTAAGAGAAAGCAGACTGTTGTGTTTTCTTTACTGTGAAGGGAATCAGTAGATGGACACAATAAAACTCATTATTTATGGTACCTGGCACTAGTATCAGCAGAAAGGGGGAAGAGTATAGACTCTGGTTAGTAGAATGGAATGTAATCAGATGCTGCAGACCAGCTATAAAGGTCACATTTATGATTTTCATTGCTTTCTTTATCATTCCTGTGGTAACATTTCTGGGAGCAAATACTCCATAATCGTGCTGAATCTAGGGTTCTTTCACATACTACTGGCTGGGATCCAGTGGTCACCATAGTTGTGTGTTTAAATGAATGAATCTATCTCCAGAGGCCTTATTGTAGTGGGCATTTCCCCCACAGCATTAAAATAGTAATGTTTTGCTAATTTTAAGAACTTCCTTTTGTTAAGGAAGCCTCAAGGCCTAAAAAAGATGGTTCGTTGGCAATAAGTCAGTATTTACTTCTGTAACCCTCAAAATGTGGGACATATGAACCTTCTCATGATACTATCAAAATGATAGACCTGCATTAAGGGGCCCAGTCAATGATTTCATGTATCTGTTGGATTGCTGCTACATACAGTAAATTAAAACTAGGTGGTGGAAGAAAGAATATATTAGCTGGGAATTTTATAGGCTTTTATGTTGTGGATTGTAACACTGTAAGCCATCAGAAGTCACCTTTGTCCTAAAACTGCCTAAACTTTGTTTGTTTAAATTTGCTAAATCAATAAATAAATAATAAACAAACTAAGTTTAAGCAGTTTTAGGCCAAAGTGGAAAAGGTCTGAATTCTTTCCACTGTAATGCTACTTGTTAGCTACTGAAAGAGTGAAAGCTAAGGGCACAACTTAAGTTTTCCTTCTTGTCAGAATTAATAATATACTTACAGTCAAAATCAACCACTTTGTATTTTTTTTAAAAAGAGAACCAATGTAAACTTCTTTCTTAAATATTTTCACTCTGTGTGTGTGTGTTTGTGTAAACATACATATATAAAATGAAATATGTCTAAAGACAATAGTATTTTTAAAGAGATAATCTCACATAAGATTTTATTTTTTTTCGGACAGGAACTATAAATGTCCTAACACTTTATATTAAAAAGAGAAAAAGTGAAAATGTTTTCATATGTATATTTAAAAAAACCTTGTATTTCAAGTTCATATAGAGGACTAATAATAGTATATTGCAAGTAATTACCATGGATGGTGTTTAGACTAATGAAATAATATTTTAAACAGTGAAAGGAGTTGATAACACTGATTATGTAGACTCAAAATTTATGAATCTTTCTTAAAGCAATACTAAAACTTGAGTAATTTCCTAATGGAAACAATTTAGTAATTTCCTAATTAAATCATTTCCTTGACACTTTTATATGATTTATCATTCCTTTTCTTTCATATTTAGACATCTATGACTCAGAAGTAGATTAATGTATTACAAAATAGAAAATAATTTTTTGCAGAAGAGGCAATCTGAAGAGAAATATGATATAAAGCTAGTGCTTTGTGCCTAAAGAAATTGGTACCTTATTGCCATTAGATTGCAGCTTTCATACAATTATGGAACTAACTATTTTTAAGATTCTCAAAAGCATTATTTTAGGAGAAAATTTCAAATGTTTTTATAAGCTTTCCTCCTAGAATTTGAAACTGAAATATAATTTCTGAAAATGCCTGTCACTTTGCCCTCTAATAATGATAATATTTGCAATAATCACCTTCAAGAAGATACCGTGTTTCTCCAAAAAGACAACCCCCTTGAAAAGAAGCCCTATCACGTTTTTGAGTGCATGTGATCAAATTAAACCCCACTCACAAAATTAGCCCTAATTAAGACCCCTCCCACCCCGGGGGTGGGATGCAGGGGGTGGGGTGAGGCATACAGGTAAAAAATAAGCTAGGGTGGGGATGGGGGGTTGAGCTGCCCTACTTACCAGGCCTCGCACACCCTGACACCTGTCTTACCTTCTTCTGAGGCTGCTTGCCACCACTCGCACACATCACCCTGGCCTCTGTTTCACCTTCAGATGCCTGCCAGAAGGCATCTGCAGTCGATAACAGAGCTCCAGATCTATCTGGAGCTCTTTTATCGGCTGCAGAGGGCTTTCCGGAAGGCAGCTGTAGATGCCTTCCGGCAGGCATCTAAAAGCAAAACAGAGGCCAGGGTGATGTGTGCGAGTAGCGGCAAGCGGCCGCAGAAGAAGTGGGCCAGCAATGGGCTCCTGCTGGGCGGGGCTGTCGGTGCCACCGCCGTGAGGTGAGTCAATAATTAGAACCCTCCAAAAAGAAGGCCTAGCCAGTTTTTCGGGGGTCAAAAGAAAATAAGACCCGGCCTTCTTTTTGGAGAAACACGGTAGTAACTTTTCTCCTTGGAAAGGTATTAATACTGAACTGTTACAGTTTTTCATGATTGTATCTCCTTTTTTACTATTAAAATTTGGTTAATTAGACTGAGCACATTTTCAAAAAATATTTTTTTTATTAATTCCAGGCTTTGAATCGAAATAAAAGTTCTAAATATATGCAACATTTAAAAGAAAGGTACATTTATGCTTTATTACAGACTACCATGTATGTCAAAATATTGATAATTAATCCCCATATTTTATTGCCACAATATGTTCTAGTTGGTGTAGTTGTCTGACCTTTAATGATGGCTCTCCTTATCAAGTAATAGCTTCTTAGTAAAACAGTAAAACATTGCATTAGTGACAAATCCCCCACTCTATGCCCCTTCAGCCCTTGGAGTTCAACTTCTCTCACATTGCAGTATTTATTGAATTTCCCAGCCAAACGGTGTTCTGCTCCATAAAATTCTGACAAGTGGACTCTGCCAAGCTAATAATGACTTCATTCTGCTGAAATAAACTTATTTCACTGCGGCAAACAAAATGACATGACCTGGAAAGGTTATTTTTAACTGGGTAATGACTCAATTGCAGTGAAGCATTTTTCACAAAGTTCCTAGTTATACTTAAGTTACATTTTATAAATGCTAATTGGGAGGTGGAGGTGAGGACAGAATAGCTGTGTCCATTCTTATCCTATCTCAGATAGGTTCAAGGATTGACATTCCTTAACCAATAGCTCAATGTGGTTTTTCCCCCCAACTTTTTTTAAAATAGCAAAAATTATTAAAATAAACTGATTGGAAAAAAACCCCACCCCTGGATATAACAATTGAATGGAAAAAATGCTGTCTGTGACCAATCAAATCAGTCATGTGTCCAGGGGAAAACAAGATGGCAATTCAGCATGGACTTATATAAAATAGGAACTCCCTCTGACAAGAGCAATTGCTGTATTTTTCGCACTATAAGACGCTCTGGACCATAAGACGCACCAAGCTTTTGGAAAGGAAAACAAGAAAAAAATATGCGCCTGGCTGATTCCAGGCTGCAGGGATCGCCGCCGCCCATTGCCGCCACTGCCTATTGCCACCATTTTTGGCCTCCGCGTGCCCCATTTTTGGCCTCAGTAGTGATCCCCAATGCCTGGAATGGGCCAAAAACGGGGTGCGCAGAGGCCAAAAACAGGATGTGCAGAAGCTGAAAATGGGGTGTGTTGAGGTCAAAAATGGGGTACGTGGAGGCAGCAATAGGCAGCGGCAATGAGCGGCAATGGGTGGCAGCAATCCCTGCAGCCTGGAACAGCTGATCGGCGGTATTCTGGGAGGCTGATCCAAGCGCCAATCAGCTGCTTGTGCTAAATCTGGCTGTGCTGAAGCTGACCAGGCTGTTTGATGTTTGCTGCAAGGAGGCAAATTGTTGGGAGACAGAGGCCGAAGGGTGGGGGCCAGTGGGTGGGCGGGCCTTCAGCAACATTCACTCTATAAGATACACAGACATTTCCACCTACTTTTTTGGGGGGAAGTGTGTCTTATAGATCGAAAAAATATAATATGTTTTTCTGGGGAGGAAGAAAAATGAATTCAGAAGCAAAGAGAGAGAGAGAGGGAATGATCCCACTTTTGACTTTTATCACTTGTATATCATCCTCTGAGAAAACGGGGCCCTGGATATAAATATTGTGGCTGACCATAATTATTATGATTATGCAATTAACAGGTAACCTTAGTTTGATTTAATAAGCACTACTTTCTGTAGATAATGATTGTCTTTTACAACTTGCAGCTCATGTAGTAATAAAGGTCCAAGTAGTATTATTTAAATAATGTAGTCCTCGTCTTACAACAGTTCATTTAGTGACTGTTCAAAGTTACAATACTGAAAAAAGTTATTGATGACTGTTTTTCACTTACAACCATTGCTGCATCTCCATGGGTCACATGATCAAAATTCACATACTTGGCAACTGACTAATATTTATGGCAGTTGCTGTATCCCAAGGTCATGTGAACATCTTTTATAACCTTCTGACAAACAAATTCAATTTTTAAGATTCACTTAACAACGGTGTTACTAACTTAACAACTGCAGTGATTCACTTAACAACAAGAAAAGTCATAAAATGGGGCAAAACTCACTTAAATGTTTCATTTAGTAACAGAAATTTTGGGTTCAATTGTGGTCATAAATCGAGGATTACCTGTACCTGCATGAGCTGTGGCCATTATTGAAACAAATGGTAGCAGCTAAACATCACCAGTTAGAAATACAAAAGTAGGCCCATTTTTGATCCACAGACTTATAAATTATGAAATCGTTCTAATATAACAATGAAGTGCTTAAAAGCTATGCATACCGTATACCTAAATTAGTTCCCACACAAGCGTAGAAAAATTAAGCATTTTTGTTGTAAAATTCAAATGTGGTGACTATAATTTTTTTTAAAAAAAAACCTATTTTTATGCAATCTTTTATGTCTAAATAACAGATAACAAGAGGAAGAGGCTCCTCATATGACGCTTCTATGAATCAAATACACAAGATTATCCTTAAGGGATAATATATTCACCAAATTCTATTGTAAGCTATTTATCAGTCACGGCATCGAGGACCATTTGTAGAAAATATTGAAATGATCAGCAAAATCACACACACACATGCACACACAAAAGATTAGAAAAGAACGGCCTACAAAGAAATCTCTACACATAACAGGAAGGAACTCTGGAGCGTCAACCCAAACCAACAAGTTCAAAGCTCTGCTGGACATCTGGTGCTGCAGTCCAATTGTCACAGCTTTGCTTTAGAAATAAAAGAAACTTTGTTAGCTACTACATACCAAAAGAAAATAAGTATTATGGTTCAAATGATTATGAATTAAAGAATATTTTTGTCACTAAAATTTAGAAAAGGGAAAAAAAACATTCAACTAATCATAGTACTTCACCTACTTTTTTTCAGCACCGTTTTAGAACATAAAACATTTGACTAGAAGGTAAAAGATGAGATAGCATTACTTCTATGAGATAGTTTGCATAGCTATTCATGCACTGTCTATATAGTAAACTGGAACAATTATAGACAAAGAAAGCACTACTGTTATTACAATGCTTATATTCGTTTTATATAGCTGAAAGGAAGAGAAAGAAGTAATGAAATACGTGCCATGAAGTTATAAGTTGTTATACTTCAATACATCTGCATGCAAAAGGACAAAATGTGTGCTATGACATATATTATTCTTCCACATGCCTTTGCTACTACTCTTTCACAAGAATTTGTAATATTTTAAATATAAAAATTGATGAACAAATAACATTTCTACCTTCTTCTTATAAAGATGGTTTGTTTGAATCCTCTCTTTCAAGGTTCTAAAATGGTCTATTTTTAAAAACAATTATCCTCTTTTCTACTAAGGAATCCCTTTCCCTCCCTATGACTTCAGTGGTTATTAAGTAAGAAGGTTTAGCTCACAAGGAAGTTAAATCCTTCCTAAACAAAATGCAATCCAATCTAACACAATACAATTGCACATTACATTAAATGTATGCTTGGCACTGAAAACAGCAATGGTGCATTCAGTAACTCCTTTATCTCTATCCTAATGTTAGTCTTTTTTTATTTTTCTTCCCCACCTAGCAGCCCATCAAGGAGGACCGAAAACAGACAGGAAAGAAAAGCAAATTAAATATTGTAAATGATTGTTATTTTCAGTAGTAGCTGACATCGATATTTCAGTTTTATTTTAATAGCATCTCACATAATCATTTTTCATTAGAAATAGGTATTTCAACAACCTATCTGGTCGTTTCTGTATATGCTTGAGATGGGTAACTGTGATAGTCTTCCTAATGTTGAACTGAAATTCCCTCATCAAAGACCAGATTGAAATATTTCACTATCTGGAGGATCATAGTTTCCCCTGCTATATGTTTTTAAAACTAAAGAAAAAATATTTCAATGTGTAGTTTCTCTTAAGAATTCAACCATTTGCAATGTGCTGCTTACAGCAATCATTAAAACCTTACAGCACTTGTCCAAAAAGTGGAATGACCAGTTTTGAAATATCCAGACCAATAAGCTTTAGGCTGGGAGAGATGAATAATTAGGTTTACTTGGAATATCCTCTTCCTGGTAAAAATTGACATCTACTGATTTTAAAACTCACTGAAGTATTCTGCCCGATAGTTGGGTATTCCACTTTGAATGTGTTAATATATACATGTCATTGTCTCATTTTAATTGTTAATTTGATTTTATAATTATCTTCATATATTTAAGAAATGGGTTAGCAATTAACTTGGTTTCCCCCACATATTCATAGTTATATCTGTGAGGGGGATATTTAGGAAATGGCTTAGCAATTAACTTGGTTTCCCCCACGTATTCATATTTATATGTGTATAGTGCATGAGGGGGGATTGTTATTTTAGTAGAGTTTGTAAACACTTTGAAAACACTGAAATGACCACCAGAAGTCAGATGAATTTGTCATCTTGCCTGATTACAGTAATTAGATAGTTTCATTAACCAACTATTGGAAAGCTGTATATATAATAAATCTTCAACAATTTTTGAAAAGCTATTCTCTGAAATACTGATTAGTAGATACTTAAGCGTGGCATGACTTAAATAAATATATAATTGCCTCCCAAATCAGTATGATGCTCAGAGTGATCATTGTTGCTTGATCCTAGAAATATGCAAAATGTGGCTAATCTGCAATCTTCCAGAGAACACAGGAACAGTCTGCTATTTCTCAGGACCATGATAAATCTTTTCTGTTCTTTGGAAGTAGACGCAATCTCAATGACATTACTCTATTAATATCAAGAATATAATTAATGATTTGGCTAACACTTGTAACTTTCCTGAACATGTTGTCTGGTTTGTAACAAATCACCACTATGTTTTTAACTTTATATTTATCTCACGTAACTGATATTTGCCTTTAATTATGAATCTGAAAATACAAAATGAGATATAATTAGTTTTAACCTAACCTTGAAACTACTATTTAGTTCCATCCCTTCTCTTAAAACAATTTATATCGAGCATTCTTTAAATAAAGAAGTACTGCTTTCTTGAATCATTTATCTACTAAAATTATTTGTATTCATTGGATTGGATTATTGGATTATAATCCCATATATCTATAAGGAGTAGTTAAATTTGTTATGATTGCCATTCATATCAGGTATTTATTGCATATATTGGTGCATAAGCCTATCTGCAGATAAGCTAAGTCTCAAATTTTCAACCATAAGACCATGAAAAATGTGCCACCCATGGATTAGACAAACTAAATTTTGGGATACATTTTGGCACCTAAAATTCTCAAGTATGTAAGTATACATACTTACCCACAAATATGTATAGTAACTGAGAAGCAATTTTGCTAAGCTTCAATTCTTTAATTTGTTTCTAGAACTCTTGATTATCCACAATAGGTTTTCTTTCCTTTACTCTCCACTACCCCCATTTCTTTCCTCTGATTCTAAAATTAAATGAATATTTTCACTAGACTGTATTATCTGATACATTTCAGCTGCTAATATTAATAACATTGTTTTGCCCAGATAATTTGCTCAGATGTTCATAAATGCAATAAGAAATGAATGTTCAAATAAAGATTTTTAAGGTACTGGTTGAATGTTTTATTTGATTTAAGGAATATGGTTCCATACTGTCTATAACATTTTGGAAGCACAACATTAATAGAGAAATGATACAAGAAACAAAAGTAAATTCCCAAATTTTTCATGCATAAATAGAACTAATCATTTCAAAAGAGAAGCAGCGCTGCTACAGATAATGGCAACCTCTGCTGAGTAGCTACTGCTATATAACACTAACTTCATTTCTCTTTATAGCTCGGAGATATTATGATGTGCATTTTCCTACGACAGTTCTGTATCACTGAAAATGCTGAGCAGTTTATAAGGAAAAATGTAATCCAGTAGTACCCTATGCCCTTGTAATATGTAGTTCCTCCTATGAGTATCTGCTTAAAGTAAAAATGTGAGGTATAAACTGCATAAATGAATGAATAGAAGTTTTAAGTTTCAGTAAATTACGATACCTAAAGTTCAGTTAGTTTAACTGCATTCTTTTAAATGTATTGTAGGCACAAAGCTAATCAATGAGAATGAGACGGGTGGTCTCTAAATTAGATAAAGAAAGAAAATGAAATTGTCATTAACATATTTGTTACGAGAGAGAGAGAGAGGGGGGGGGAGGGAGGGAAGGAAAAGGGAGAGGGAGAGGGAGGGAATATGAACAAATCAATAACCTCATAACTTGTGCCATTATATATGGCCCCATACAAACAAATATATAAATAAGTAAGTATCTGGTACTAATCCAAAAATACAGAGGCCTACACTTTCATTTAACATCTAATTTTTTTGCCAAGACTCAAAAGTTTCATTCCTACATGGCAGAACCTGGGAACAGAATCAAAAAAGGAATCAACCTAAAATATTTACCTAGCCACAAACGGACTAACAATGTCTCCCTAGGAATTCTGTTAATCCATATCTAGTGCAAAAAAAAAAAAAGTGCTAATCTTTAGTTGAGTAGATTCTTGTGCATAGGCATGAGCATAAATCAATTTAATTGGAACTTCATGTTTGGTCCTGTTTTTTTGCGCCAAAAAATGATACATAATTCCAAACAAAATCTTGGTTAAGAATTAGATTTTAAATTTTCCATAATTCATAATGTTTTGATAGACTCTATATAATGAAGATGCAGTCAAGCAAACCAGTCACAATTAACTACAGAGATAATGCTGAACAAAGAAATATATGACCTATGCCCAAAGTTGTGGCAGCACTCCCGCAAGATGAAAATTTGGAGTCTTGGCAGCCAACACACATTTACAACTGCAGCGGCACAGCAACTTCCCCACGCCCCCTCTCCTGCCTATCTCTCCACCCCAATCTATGCACTATTGGCCACCCTGGACCCTGCCTCGTGGGGTGGCAATCCTCAGCAAGCGGTATTTATTCCCCCTGTCACCCGAAACAGTAGCAGTAGCGCTGCTTTTTTTCCCAAATGAAATGAAACCACATAATAACATCATAGAAGAAGACTTTGATTCAAATATTTAAGTCTTAAAGCCAAAACTGGGAGACCATGAGTTCTAGTTCCGCCTTAGCCATGAAAGCCATCTTGGTGACCTTGGGAGCAGTCATTCTCTCTCTACCCAACTCACCTCACTGGGCTGTTGGTTGGATATGTTCACCACCTTGAGTTACTTGCAAAAATAATAAACGCAGGATACACACACACACACACACACACACATATTACAAACTATTCTAAAAATACAAGTTCCAGGTAGATTAGTAAAGAAAGAAGCAGACATTCTGCGAGCCCCAGAACTTAAAATTTTAAAATAATTTTTTAAAAAAATTCTACTAAGCTTTCGTCATCTGCTACATCGTCAGAGTATTAAAGTACCATTACAGAAATTTCTGCCTTTATATGCCATTAATCAATTTGGCCATTGCATGTGTAATAGGCCCTTCCAGCCGTCTCCCACTTGTAATTAATTTTAATTATTTTAATTATTTTAAAATTTTAAGTTCTGGAGCTCGCAGAATGTCTGCTTCTTTCTTTACATATATCTATCGAGGTAGCAACTGCAACTAGGTAGAACCCGGAAACCCAAATGGTGCAAACTGAGACTAAATGAAATCACAATGGTTGGAGGATGGTCAAAGACTGGGACAGGTGTTGCTGTGATGTTTGTAATGAAAGCCACCAGTGAAAGTGATTCAATTGCAATCATTGTGCCTGGGGAAAGTCTCATTAGAATGGCTTTAATATTTGCCACATACCAGTGGCCTGCCTGTTCTCTGCCTTTTTGTCCAGCTATGGCTGGGGCATCTGTGGCTTTCCCTGGCCTTCCTGTATCTGTGCCATACTGCAGGACCTCCCATCCACCCCCGAGGTACCCCTGTGCTGGGACTCCATTCACTTAACAACTAGCACAGTTGCTTAATGACTACAACCAGGAGTGCTGGGATCATAGTCATTGAGCAAAGCAATCAATAGGTATCTCATTTAATTACTGCTTCAGTGCTTCACTCAATGATTGAGGTTTTGGTGTCAATTATAGTCATAAGTCAAGGATCACTTGTAGCACAGGTTGATCTAAAGCCATGTTACAACCCTCTGCCCATGTTTGTGACACAATTTTATACAGGTCTGGGAGGGGGGATGCTACAGCATGGTAACTGCCCCCAGGCTCGTCAGCAATGGGAGCAGGAATGACTTACCAGAGTCATTGTCCTATGGTTACCTAATTGCCATTTGTGATCTTCCTTACTGTCTTCCCACAAGCAAATTCAATGAGGAAGTTCACAGGGGGTCACAACCATGGTGGCTCATTTAATGACCTTGGCAAACAGGTAGAAAGGTGATGTGTAGGGAACATCAGGAAGTTATATAATTATTTCAGTTTCACATGTCTGGTTTCAACTTAACTGCAGTTAAATGTATAGGAAAAGGCCTTAATAGAAAATGAGAATTGTGAGGCGATATTTTTAAAAACTAAGAAAAAATATGGCGTTGCCAGCTGTTTTACAAGGGGCCCCAAGTATAAATAATAACAATGGAAAAAGAAGAACAGAGCTGACTTAAAGGAGCAGAAAATGTTAAGGTATCTTTTGTAATAAGATTAGAGGAACAAAGACTAAGAGCCTAGTTGAACCTTTGAAAAAATCCTGAAGGTACAAAAGGATATAACAATAGACAAATAGCTGTGACAAGACTTTAAAAAGACACAGAGCTTTTACTAAAATATATTTCAAATATAGTTGTTGCTGGGAAGTGGGGATAAGGCAGGGATAGCAGCTGTGCTCCCTCACAAAAATCTGTATAAAAGACTGCAGCCTGATATGCTATTCAAGAGGCTTTATAAAAATGAACCTAAGCTAGATACTGTTTCAAAAGTAGGTCACAGAACATGGAAAAGCTCTACCAAAATAACATCTAGTGATAATGTTGTAAAGATTAAGAGATACTCTACTGACATTTTAAAGCAGCAATATGTCTGATTATATGAATTTCAGTTTCTAACCAGTCAGGACTAGTGAACATCACTGTAGCAAACAAAGCAACTATTCATGTAGAAAAAAATGAAAGGTAACATTGAACCATTCCAATATTTATCAAAGGTAAATTAAAAATATTAAATGAATTTCAAATTCCTCCAAAGCACAATTATCTTTAACTATTAGTGTTGCTCTTATTCATACTGTTAGTATTAACCTATTTATCTGGTTATATTTATTGAATGTGGAACACAATTTGATATATGTTTGAACTGAATTGAGACTTTATTGCCTTAAAATCTGATCTTAAAATGTCTATTGGAGTCTTTTTGTCCTATTTCTGAGATATATTTATAAGACTATTTATATTTTTTTAATTAAAATTATAAATTGTTTTCTGCTATGCTTAATTTTTTCTTTCCCACTTTTTCCCTTTGTCTGTTTAAAATGAGAATGCTTATAGACGGCAGTTTTAAGACTTCAATTTATATTTTATAAGGTACACTTTAGATTTAATATCAACATCAGCAGAATTCTTTAGCCATGGTTAATAGATTAAAACTCTGTAATCTTGTCATTACCAAAGAAAATTAAATTTGAAGCTTTCAGCAATTTAGCATTTATTGTAAAAATGAAAAAGCTTGTCATCATTAGAAATAAATCTCAAAGCAGTGAATTTGACTTAAAAATCAATTCCAAAAATATTAATCAAGTTTATATTCTCCTTGCAACAATATGTACAGCATTGTTCTGTTAACAATTTATACAGTATGTGTGATTCACAAGTCTAAACAAGTAGAAACATTATCAAAACAGAAAGGCACAATATTTATTTGGCTGTTTATAATGCTACAAAACGTTTGTCAAAATGTGCACATTAGTTACAATTTTTTCAAAAATAAGCCTATATACGTTTAATAATCTCTTTTATTTAACCATCCTGGCAGTCTTTAAGCTATTCTTTGGCACATTTTATTTTTAAGATAGATATTTATTGTTGAACTTTTACTTCTGGGCAAATATGCCATCTATCAGAAATCTGGCAATTGATTATTTTATCTGAATGAATTCCAACAATGGCAGCAAAGCACAGCTTCAAAAGGCACACAGTGAAGTTTAATGCCGACAGAAGATAAGCTTCAAATGTGCCAATGTTAGTTGAATTACCAGTTGCTGACTGATAATATGATATGACAGGTGCAAGGCACAAACTTCTTTTTAAAACAATTGTGGCCCCTGACTGTTCTTAAGGAATATCAAGGTCATTGTCTGGATCAAACAGAAAAGGGGATTCCATCAACAGATGTCAAAACAGATAAGCCTAGATTTAACACACTTGCAAAAGTATCACCTGCTATCAGTGCTGAAGTGACAGCTGTGCAGCAAAACAATACAGACGATTTATATGTGCCTAATGTATGTTACAAATTACAGACATATATATGCATCTTTGCTTCATGTTAAAAGATTTGTTCCTGTTTATTTATGGAATTATCAATCTTCATGGTTATTATTCCTTCATGTTAAAAGGGTAGAATCTTTGACATATATCAGAAATCTCGGGCATCTGACTCCTGGATTCTGGCAGATCCTGTTTGCCTGTCTTTAACAGCCTTGTCCTACATCTCTGAATCTGCCCTAGATTCAACATTAGACTGGACTCTCTATTGCCCATCCTGCACCCAGATTTTAGGATAGATTTTCCTTTCCTATCTGTCTCCCAGAGAGGGTGCATGTCTACTCAGCAATCAACATGATTTTCTAACTGCCTTAAATACCAGCAAACTACTCTTGTAACTAGCTCTGGTGTGTTTACTCAGCCTGAAACTGGACAGTTAGGAAAATATGCATATGGTGATTTCTGCTTGCATATGCTGCCAAACTTTCCTTTCGGTGGGAACAGCTATAGCAATGATGAGCTTCAAGAAAAACAGAAACTTGGGAATAGACCAGGAAGACCTGGCCTTCTGCTCATAACTCAGGTTCAAACCATAACTACAGAGTCAGAATGTCTTTATACTAGTTTAAGATAGTATATTGCCTAAAGTCATATATTACAATTTAGGACTACATATGTTACAAGAATGAATTGTGTCTCTTTCCACACACCATGGCTTACCATGTTATAAATCAAGTCACAGAAATATCAGTTTGACTAGAACACTGTAAGTTTTTTTAATAAATGGTTTTAGATATGATAGCAGCTGGTGGAAGTAGCAATGGGGGAATAAGGGTTACTGTTTTTGCAATTACAGCCATCATTATTTTACGAAAGAAACAAATACAATTTCATGAGAGTTATTTACAGAAAACATGCAGATTTCTGAACAGAATGCATGAAACAAAGATAGTATTACCTATTACCATAAACACTAAAAATTATCCTAACAGAAAAGAACAAATAGAATTCAATTGTATCATGGCTTTCAAGGAGGTAATACTTTGCAATCTTTATTGTAACTGGAAGCATATTTTGATGATTTCAGGGTAAGGATTCCATCACCAACAACCCAAGCATTTTTTCAACCAAGCAGGAGTTCGATGGTTTTTAAATTGTGTTAAGAACATTCACTATTCCTTTCACTATTTATATATATATATATATTACTGTTCTATCTATAGGCAACGGAGTGATTTATTAGAATTAAAATATAATCAAGATTTGATCAAAACACTTAAAACCTAGGTCAAAATAGTTAATTAGGTCAAACTCAAAGGGCCTGTATGATGTATGAGATGTTAACTCTTTAAGAAAATGCATTCCTCATAGTCCACTTTTTGTTTGTTTCCTCATCTTTAAAATGGGGAGGAACTCCAATTTTACTTTTTAGCAAGTATTGCTCTGAAATTCACTCACAGAGAATCATAATAGGAATAAAAGATGTTCAAAATTCAATTGCAAACAGATTGCTGCCAATAATTCAGTGAGCATCCACATTCAGCAATATTAGAGTGGAGAGGGAGGGGGAAGCAGCAGAATGACACAGGAGGAAAAAACCTGCCCAACCATTTCTGTCAAAAATTAATATGTAATGTAAGCTGTGGTGTTGTGCAGAAATCCATGGAAATGTTTTTGGATTAACAATTCGGAAACTTTTTTAACAACAGGTGCCCAAACACCAAGTCTGGGAAACATGAAAAGTATTTCAAGGAGATTCAGATTTGACTTCTTCCTGATTCCCTTTGGTATAAGGCTTGAACAATTCTGTTACAATAACCCCTCTCAGTAAAATATAATTCTCTTTTTAAATACACACACAAATTCAATTTTGTTTATTTCAATAAAATATAATTCTAATCTTCTGAAATCTTTTTCCTCATTTGGACAACTTCAAAGGAATGACAGTTACAGAGATAACTGTGTGAATTAAATATTAAATCATTCATGCACAACAACTAAGTACAGCACAATTTCAGGATTAATGCTGTAGATCAGGGGTGTCAAACTCACATTGTCACGTGATGTATCGGGACTTTCCCCCCCTTTGCTAAATCGAGTATGGGCATGGCCAGTGCGTGAAACATCTGGCCCAAGGGCTGGGAGTTTGACAGCCCTGCTGTAGATAGAAGAATCAAATCCAGGGTTGAAATGCTCCCGGTTCGGTCCGGTTCGCCCGAACCAATAGTAAAAAAGGCTACTGGTTCGCCGAACCTGTAGTAAAAAATGTAAAAAAAAAAAGTTCCAACGATCAGCTGAGCGACACGCTATCATCAGAAATTTTTATTTTTTTACTTTTTAGGCATTTTTTTTACTACTGCTAAAGTAAAAAAAGAAGCTCCAATGATCACAGCTGTGCCACATGATCATCAGAGTCTTTTTTTTTACCTTTTAAAAGTATTTTTAAACAACCTATTCAGCCAAATAGGTTGTAAAAAAATGCTTTTAAAAAGGAAAAAAAGGCTCCGAAGATCGCGCACCACAGCTGATCCAACCCCCCCACGCGCTGTTCTCTTACCCCATGCCTCCTTTTGGCATGCACTGCGCGCACCTCGCATTTGGTGCATGGTGGGCACTGCACATGTGTGTGCGCAGTGCACGTTTGGCATGCAGCGTGTATGCGCAGCCAGCAAACCAGTAGTAAACCAGTTCAGATTTCACCACTGATCAAATCCTTCAACAAACTGAAATCAACACATCTTAGAATAATGAGGCATTTTTAGTGGAAGACTGTTAGGGCAGGTTCTAAGCAGAAATGAATCTGAAGGCATCTGACATTGGATACAGTTTATAGAAAACACTGAAGGTAGTTATTATAAATTGAAAGAACATATTTTGATAAAAATGCCATAAGAAAAACCTTCTAAATTTATACAGCTATGATGTATATGAATGGAACAATTCCAACCATAAGCTTGAATGTACACAGAATGATTTTGAAAATATAAATGATTCAAGATGACCAATGAATTAATATATCACATTATGCAATGGATGGTTCAGTAAGTCATAACTATCTGAATTCACACATAGTTCTTAACTGTAAAAGTTGGTGAATGCCACATACGATTTTGAGTTAATGTGAACAAACTATGAAGAAATGGTAATTGCTTTGAATAGAGACAATAGATTAGCAGCTTTATCAAACAATGGAAGCTGTTTGATAATATTGATTATATATATATATATATATATATATATATATATATATATATATATATATATATATGAATGTATGTATGTATGTATGTATGTATGTATGTATGTATAAAAAAGCAGTCAACGGGTTAGCCCAAACATTACACTACAATATATATAATGATTAGATGTTGGGTCAATTTGATTATTAGATAGAGGTTGCCTCATCTCTAATATTTGTTTATATAATATAGTATTCTTGTTAAATAAGGATAAGACAACTTATGGAAGGAGAGGATAATTTATCATAATATTTTTAAATTTTTCTTTTCAGCATCTAGCCGGGGTGGATTTTTTACATTTAGTGTTAAACATATTTGATATTTGGTTCATTTTTTTAAAAAAAAAATATACACAATATTTTTCTTTTTTTGTTGTTAGTGTTGGATGTATGTTTTTCTGTTTTTTCTGTTTTGCATTTTATTCTTGTGGATAAAACACAATAAATATACTAAAAAAGAATTGGTGATTTCATTTATATACATGATAGAATATTGTACAGCAGTATCTAGTATCTGAATGCAACTACTTTATGAAAAATAGTTGTTGAAACAAGCTTGACTCTTACTGACTTCCACAGAGACATCCATTCAATTATCTTGGCATGATAAAACATAAAATTATTAAATTTCAAATTTAGATCTGACCCATTGATAGTTGTTGAAATTCTAAAATTACTTTTACTGTTGGAAAGCATATTTGAAGAATCTAATCTATAGTTTATTTTTTTTATAAAAATACAGTTGTAAGAACTTGGAAAATAGAGTCAAATTATCTCTTAAATTAATGCTCTCAATTTAAGAAGTATGCCAAATATTGTATGAATTCAATATATCAAATCACAAACAGATATTTATGGGGATTGTATGTGTGTATTAATTGGACTTCTAAGCAATATCCAATATGCTGGTTTCAACTTTTCAATGATGCAAGTGTAATACAGTAATAATTGGGACTGGAATTTCTGTCGTTAAGCATAATCTTATGGTCACAAAGCATGATGACAGCATCACTTAGTGAGGGCAATCCTGGCAGTATTAGTTGTTAAGTGAGCATCTCATTTAAGAGAAATCTGCAACTGGAAAAAAAAACACCCTACTCATTTAAAAACTATGAATTCTTGGATATTCTTTACGAGTTTAAAAATGAAAACAAAAGAAAAAGTGCCGCAAAAATTCTCATTCATATATATTAAACAGTAGTAACAGCTCAGCTATGCATTAAAAAAAGATGAACATTACAGTCTCTGGACTGCTGGGATAATCTATAAACACAAGGAACAAAGTTGACCCTTGATGTGATCTCTGTTCACTTCTCTCAAGGGACAGCAATCTAGATATATTGTTATAAAGTACAAAACAGCTTGTTGGAAGAGTTCCGAAAGGAAATCATTCTTACATTCATCCATGTTGCTATGGCAACAGAACCAATCTAGCTTCCCCAAAAAGGCTTTCATGTCACATTCTGTTAGCAAACTAACATGCATTAAAAAACATAACTCAAAATGAAATTATCACTACGATCATTAAACTATTAAGCTAGGTAAAAGTGCGTACCTTGCTACAAAAATTCACACTTTTTACATGGGCAAGAAAATTTCAGGTTACAATATCCAGAACTGAACAGTTGCTTACCATACCACATATATGCTAATATTAAATGATGTGTACATATAGTCCTCAATGTGTATGTTTACTAAATGGTGCATATATCTTATATTCTATAATAAAATTACTTTGATTACCATGTTCAATACTTTCGATAAATTTTATTTATCTTTTGTATTTATCATTACTCTCTTTCCATTATAATAAGAAACTACTGTATTTATTTAAAAATCACCTGGATCTATTTAACTTAGACAAACACTAGAATTACAGTTAGAAAGTAAGAGATGGAAGCTATAGTCCACACACTGATGATTTTCCCTTTAGAAGCTCTCCAATATTTAGAGGGGGTCAGCTAGAACTAGGCAAACAGAAACAATTTCAGGTTGTCAGTATACTCTGGCAGGTATTTTTTAATCATGCAATGATTCTTTCTAAAAAAAGAGTGCCTATTCTTTTCAGACAAATGAACAAAGGGACATTCTGCTCTTACATTTTGTAAGTAGTTGCTACATAAACATGAGAGATTACTGAAAGATGGCTGCATTGTTTACGTACACCATCAGGTGTAAAAGATACCAGGTCACATAGCAGCCGTTGCTAGCATAAATTCTCCACTCCCAATTTTAAAGTTATTCCACCAACAGATAAGAAATCAGATTGCTATTATCTTAATCATTTAATAAAGTGATGCCACCCAACAGATTACCATTACTTTAAATACTGAACGTGTCTTTTTTTTTGTTATTTTAATTTTATTGTTTCAATATCAACACTAGCTTATCTTTAGAAAATATCTTAAAAAATTCCATTTAATTATGACAAAATACATGGATTTCTGTAAGAGTGTAATCATATATTCCTTAATCCTTTGCAAAAAAAAATCTCAAACGAATCTGTGAACTAAGGCTTATCCCTATTTGACCTATATTTCAGAAATGTTTGTAAACTGGAATAATTCAATATTCTATTCCTCCAGCAAGCATATTATACCAAGTACAACTCATAGCTTTTATATACATTATTTTCAATCTGCATTATGCATACAAATTAATTAATGTATTAGCAATCTTACATTCATAAGAATGTGGCCAATTTTACATTTTTACAAAAATCTATTTCATAATGAAATATATTTTACTTTTATTTTTAGATTTAGAAATAATAAACACCATTGTACAAAAATATTAGTAATCTGCAAGAATTAAATACCTATTCTTGAAAAAAAAAATACAGTTCACATTCAGGCAAACAAATTATAAACAAGACACTCATGAATGCAAGAAATGGGATCAGATACTGTTTTTTAAAAAATATGTCAATTTTACTTATAAAGAATATAGCACTGAATTAGAGAGAAAAGTAGATACCATATCTAATCTTGTTAAACATTAGGATCAAAATAAGAAATACTGTATGAAAATTCACCATGATTTTATGTCACATCTAACGATAACATTTGCTGATATTATCAAACATCATTTTGAAAACATACCAACTATAGTCCTCAACTTATGATAGCAATGAAGCCTTCCATTACTGCCAGAAGTCAAGATAAACATTAAGTGAACTGCCTCATTAATGTTTCTCCCATCTCTGCTCTCCCCAATATATTCGTTGAACGAATTCACTGGTTGTTAAGTAGAGGACGGAGCGATTGAGGGGTGAGGGAGACCTTGGGAGGCTTAGTGTAGGTGAAAGTCCAGCTGCACTGGGCCTCCAAGGCCTACCCCCCCACCACCCTCTGAGATCCCTGTGCTCCACTTCCTGCCCCTTGGGTTCTCCACAGCCTTAGGGGCCTTCTCCCTATCCCACCTATCAGAATGATCCTTGTTGCTGGGCCACGTAGCACAATCAAGAAAAGATTTCTTGTCTGTTTTGTTTTCATTGCTTTACACTTTTATCTTCCCCAGTGTTAGCCGCACTAGCTTTATGCTAATATTGCTAATGTTGACCATCCAGCAAAAGAGCGGCCTTCCCTACCCCTAAGTTCCTGAGTTCTGGATATCTTCAAAAGTTAAGTGAACAAACAGTGACCAGGGTTAGGAAGGAGTGTGTGGAACCCACTGGGATGGCAAAGCAGACCTACAACCTGTACAGACCTGGAGCGGCAGGATGGGGGAAAATAAGTGGATGGGCATGCTGCAGCATCTCTGCAGTCAGTTATAAGGGCAAATGACTGGGGGGGGAGTTTAGAGTTACTTTGAAATGGGGTTTTGTGTAGTTTTGGGTTAGTTTGGTGGGGGTAACATTAAATGGATATTAAATGGCCTGCCATATCTCAAAGGCTACCTATATTCACCTTAATACTATTAAATATTATTATTATTAATATTATTTCTTTAGAAAGATAGTTAGAACTGTTATAGTTCTCAAATACTCTGAAAAAAAAAGTTAGGACATCTAGTCGTTGTAAAAAATAAAAAAAAGACCATTGGTAGTTCAATTTCCTAAACAAAAGGGGTCTGGCTATTAGATTAAATAGAACAGGAATGAGAAAAGGATGTTGAGTATGCTCCTGAAACATAGCAGCTCTTTACATTCTTTTACTATGATTTAATCTTTTGTCAATAATTAATTGCTTATCAGAAATTCTTGGTTTCTTGTGAACTTTACTAATTGGTTACAGTCCTGTCTACTGTGTGAAGTATAACATCCAAATTAGGTATGGATGTCATGAAAATAAAAATGCTCAGTTAAGAATTTCCAAGAAAGTGAATCCTCCCCAAGATGGCTGCTGAATGGTAAGAGGCTTTTCCTCTCCTGCCAATGTTCTGCTGATTTTCTGCCAAAGCTGGTTCTCTGGCAGTGCTACTCCCTGGATTTGAATGGGACCACTTAGAAATGACCCAAGACAGTTTTTGGACGGCCATGGACCCATCTAGAAAGAGGAGTCATGAAGTTTTCAGTTCCCTTTGGGAGCGGTCAGAAAGTCATGGGCATACATCTTCCTTTCAGAAGTTTATTTTCTTAAGCATGCCTAGGTTTTAGCTTCACTTTTTGAATTTTCTATTTTTACTTTGTTTTTTCTCTTAATAAAAAATTGACCAGTTGGCTGAATGCTGATTTATTTTAACCCCCTGCTGGAGTCTAGCTATTCTTTCTTTTTTTCCCTTTAATTTATGCTGTTATTTTGAATAACTTTTGTTCTCCCCCCCCCCCCCCGCAATAAGGAAACACAGTGTGTCCTTGGATGGTGAAAGTGACTTCATTTTATTTACATTATTATTGAATTCTCACCACAGGATTTTGGCATTTTTTAAATTTGCAAAATACTTGGAGTTTCCTTTTATTAATTTTTTCTTTTAATCTTTGATCGAGATAATCCAGAAAATATATTTCTCGTTTTTTCAGTGTACTTTGTTTCTAATTTCTATAGAACAACAATGTATTAGATTACAGACAAGCAAGGGTGGCTGATATCCATTAAAAGACCTTTTGGTAACATGTAACTTTTAGTCGAAAGCTTTTTTAAGAAGTTTGATGAAATGGTAATGGCTGTGGAAAATATTCAGCTGCATGTAGTTCTATATAAATTAGATTCACTAAAAGAATGTGATTGGAAAGTCTGGAAAGAAATATGGACTGTACAGATGTAGAACCAACTAAGCCATTTGCATACCCTTCTCTGAAGTTCAAGCCTGCATTCTTTCACAATAGCAGAATCCTGTCTAAATGGAGAAGTGACAAATTAGTTTCTCTTAGGAGGACTAAAAGACATGGAATTTTCATATTCAATAGGAAACCACTTTCATCTGGGTTTGGGAAAATAGACCAATTGTGGGGAGTGAATTTATTATATTTAATTAGACCACAATTTACAAGAGATTGTATTAATAATTTGATCCAGGATGAATTATTCTTATCTCTTGGAACAATTTGGGATAGACAAGCTGCTGTGGTAAATTTTTTTACGGATTGATTACAATAATAGTTTGTTAACAGAAGGTTTTGACACTTTAACCTTGTCTTTTTTATTATTGTTGTTCTTCCTGTTAACTATGTTACCATTAATATACAAATCCATATATTGTATATGTGGACCATTAATATAGTATATAGATGACAAGTCAATAAACTGCAAATAGATTTAGTAGTTTAAATTATTTTCCAGGGCCTGTTTTGCAAGGGTGGAAAACTAATATTGTAGTATTCTACTAATCAGCATTCAACTAGGGAGGATAATATGTCTGTATGTGTTGCGTTTTTTTTTTCTTTTTTAATGCATATTTTTCAACATTTTGTTTGTTTTGTGTTTTTCTTTAAAAATTGTTGGAGTTACTTTTTTAGAATAAAATAGAAAGTTTGAGGAAAAAATAATTTCCAAGAAAGCACTGTTTCCTTTTTTCTTTATTACTGAAAAGTTTATTACAAAAGTTTATTATGTTTTAAACTTTTACACTCTCCCTTATTCCTTCATTTCTACTTTTTATGTAAGTCTTGGTAGTTTGTTTCCCCTTGAAACTATATTGCTTATATTCAAATGTTCTTCTGATGACATCATTTTGAGATGAAGAATCTGAAAATTATTTTTTTCTTTTTGTGATTACTTGAAAGCAAGGAAATTAGAAAAAGCAAATTTCCTTCCTTTTGAAGAATTCTAAATTACGAAACTGAACCATCAAGAGAAGATATTACCAAAATATCAAGGACACAAACTTTTAAATCAACCTATCATATTTTGTTTGTGTGAGAAAATGATGCACCATAATAATGATTAACCCCTACCCAAAAGCAATTAAACACCATCAATTAACCTCATTTCTTCACACATTCACCTCATATGCTTAAGATATGCAAGCTTGAAGAAATATATATGAATGTGACAAGATATTAATAGGTTTCATCCAAAATTTTTTACTACCGGTTCTGTGGGCGTGGCTTGGTGGGCATGGTGGGCGTGACAGGGGAAGGATACTGCAAAATCTCCATTCCCATCCCACTCCAGGGGAAGGATACTGCAAAATCTACATTCCCACCCCACTCTGGGACCAGCCAGAGGTGGTATTTGCAGGTTGTCTGAACTGCTCAAAATTTCCGCTACCAGGTCTCCAGAAAATTTGTCAGAACCTGCTGGATTTTATCCCTGGTTTCATCCCTATAAGTAAAAGGTAAAGGTTCCCCTCGCACATATGTGCAAGCCATTCCCAACTCTAGGGGGCAGTGCTCATCTCCGTTTCAAAGCCGAAGAGCCAGCACTCTCCAAAGACGTCTCCGTGGTCATGTGGCCAGCATGACTAAACGCCAAAGGCACCCAGAACACTGTTACCATCCCCCAAAGGTGGTCCCTATTTTTCTACTTGCATTTTTTATGTGCTTTCGAACTGCTACGTGTGCTTTCGAACTGTTAGGTTGGCAGAAGCTGGGACAAGTAAACTGAGCCACCACGTCCCTTTTAATTTTAACATCCGTATAATATCCTCCAATTCTGGCATTCAGACAAATTATGGTCAGTTTTGTAGGCAGAGAATGGTTAAGATTGATCATGAAGCGCCTCCAGTGATTCTGCCTCTTTTTCTCCAAAGTACTGATAATGAAGGTGCTAGATAGAACAGTATTTCATGCATATGCAATTATTATTATATTTTTATGCTGCTTCTCCCCCTTTCTCCCCCCATGTGTGTGTATATGTGTGTGTATACAAGCATGTCAACTCAAGGCAGCAAGTAATACTACAACCTCCCATTTTCCCAACAATAACCCTGTCAGATAGTTAGACTGAGAGTGAGTCATTAGCCCAAAGTTACCTAGTCAGCTTTCATGTATAAAGCAGGACTACAACTCCTTAGTCTCCTGGTTTCTAGGCCAGCACCTTAATCACTACACAAACTGACTCTCGCAGGAAGAGCAACAGATTTCAGACAGCCCAAAAAATCTGCTCCTGACACGTCAAAAAAGTCTGCTTGAGCTGATTTATAGTGAGAATTTCCACAACCATCTGCCTATATAGGCTTAATCAATTTCAGCTACTGGGAAATAAATGGACCAATTGGCCAATACAGTTCTGCTTGATGTAAGACAAACAATAATGTGAACAATCTTAAACTTTTTCCAGATTCCACAGAACAGTCAGAGCTTCAATAATATCAATGACAAATGAGATGTGAATTTCCCACGATACAACCAGAAAACCATCTTAACCAATCAATCACCCCTGCAGGTTTGTGGTAATTGCTACTCTAAAACCAACCACGATAACTAGGTTATGGAAATATCCTTTCTAGATCACTAATATCAGCTGAAACGACTACCAGATCCAATGCTTAATGTATGGAGCTGCTTGTGATAGATCCATGGTTATCATGGCAGAGATGAAATCACAAATCACTCTTGATTGTGATTTCAGCATCGTCATTGAAATTCTCTAAATCAGCTGATATGCCTTGGCTAATCCAGGAAGAAAAATTGCTATGCAACAAGATAGATGGTACACTAACAGTAGCCCTATACAGACCACAGCCATGCAATCTCCTGAGGCAGACACGGGAAGATTAAATTTCCACTCCTCTCTGAGTTTTGCCACCTCAGCACATTCATCCTGGACAATAATATTTTGCCAGTAACTGATTTGGCCTTAAAGAGCAAGTTTCACAGGCATGCTAGATAAGAACAGAACCTTTCAAACAAAAAGAAATAACTTACATGCTTACTCCCAGCAATTATATCTAAAATTAATGCTTGTATTAATCATATTTATCAGATATATATTATAAACAACTTCCTTTTGGGAGTTACTCATTCACTGTGGTTTATTTGGAATGTAATATTGAACTAAACACATAGCTAACTCAATTAAACCATGGCTAAATTAACTTGAAAGGATCCATTTAAAATAATAGGCCTGAAATTACACTGAGATGCAAAATTCTATAGTTTCATAATGTTGAGTACTCACCCCAAAGCAGGCGGGATAAACAGTTATAATAACAAGAATAATAATGCTAATAGCAATATGCTAATTTACCTGTTTTGTACCATCTATACAGCTGGAAAGCAATTTGGTCAAAATTTGAAAATCTGCACATACAGAAAGACAGTGGATCATAAATTTCATTTAATTCCCTTTCACTATTATATGCTACAAATAAATAAAATAAATATGATTGAAAACTTTGCAGCTTGATTACAGTAATAAGTGCTGTTTTCAGTATCTGCCACAATAAATGTTGCTATTAAAAAGTTGCTGAAATTCCTATGCTTTAGAGCTCATAGTTCTAATTTTTCCCTATTACCAAGGTACTCAATATTGCATTGTTATGTAATCTTGCATCCAATTACAATCCTCAACAAAACCAGAAGTGATGCAAAAATTGAAAATCACCAAATTCCAAAAACCTGCCTCAAATCTATGAACCCCCGTTTGACCTTCTCAGCTACTCAAATAAATTAATCCAAATAATCCATACTAGAATTGTGACATAGTAGAAACATGATGCTTCAAAAAGATAAATGTCTAATAGATTTTTTGGGGGTGTTGGAAACCCATTCCCACTTACAACTGGTTACCAAGTGCCCCATGATTGCCATTTGGAACCTTCCCTGCAGGAAGACAATAGCTGGGATTGGTGTTCCCCACCTATGGACTCTTCCCCGGTTCCTCTGTGCTCCATTTGCACACCAACAATTTGCACACCTTCAAATTAACTTATAATTCTAGATTTTCATTTTCTTTTCCATACAAAAACATGTAGTCCGGAATCTGTTTCCTCAGCAAATTAATGAAACAATGTTTTTATGCAGGTTTTTACGTGGGTTCTATTTATCTAGTTTTAGGATAAAATAGAATGGAATAGAATGCTAAGGAATCCCACAACACAATGATGAAAAGGTTGGAAAGGCCTCCTTCAGAGGAGAATCATCTTCTGGAAAGAAGTGAAGAGTAGTTTTAGAGAAAGAAATGAAATGACTTTAAAACTAATTATATTATAAAACTAAAAAACGAGTAATAGTCTAGGCTCCACTCCAGTAAACATATTCCAAAAGACATCACAGTGCCTACTATTGGAGGCTGTTCAGACAAGATAAACTATGAAATTATAGGATAGATCATCTATCACAATGCCAAAAACCAAGTCTCTTTATCTTGTTTTAGGAATTCTTTTGATCAAAAAAAAGAAAATAGATCTTGGTTTTTCACAGCAATCATAAGAATCACAAACTATCATTTAAAAACCCTATCCAACCATAACAATTCATGTTCCTTCTGATTAAGTAGTTGTATATATGCATATGGAAGTTGGGGGAATATTTATTTATTTATTTATTTATTTATTTATTTATTTATTTATTTATTTATTTATTTATTGGTTCGATTTATATGCCGCCCTTTTCTGGAGACTCAGGGCAGCTTACAATGCGTTAAGCAATATTAATTAAACCTGCATGCTCTTATGCATAACTATAATCAACAAGATTGCTAATATGATTCTGGATCAATGTTGTCTGTTTTGATTTACATTACATTTTTAATACTATTATATGTTTGCTTATTATTTCTTTGATTGGTTTATTCAAATTTTAAAATGCACATATTTGGCTTGGCTATTGGCAAGTATATCCCAAAGGAAAAAGATATCCCGCAATCATTGGCTAATTTTATTTATTTTATTATTTATTTATATTTCTTATAGCCTCCCAACACCAACAGACGGGTAGCGTAGAAACTTAAAATTACACAGACATAGGTAATTTTTTATGTAAACAATTTGAAATAAATCCAATTATGAAACATCTGACCTAAATTATATATTTATGATCTAATTGTAGATAAAGGTACTGACCAGACATGAATGAGTAAGGCTTGGGGGGATTATTTTCTCCCCCAAAATATGTTCACTTGAATTTCAGATTTGGCACTCACTGCGACCTCAGGAGACGTCAAGGGGAACTGTTGTCTTTGAGCATTTTTAGGCTTTAACCCACAGATAAGTGAATGTGAGATCTTCTGGCTTAAGTCTGGGACCTTCATTTACAACCACAATGGGACCAGAATTTCTATTGCTAACCAAGTTGGTTGTTAAATGAGTCATTCCCAATTTTATTTTGCTTTGCCACAGTTCTTAAGCAAATTACTGCAGTTGTTAAGTGAATCATGTTGTCGTTAAGCAAAATCAATGGAGAAGTCAGGGAAGATATCTGAAGGTGATCATGGCACCTTGGCACAGTGCAGCAGTCGTAAACACTTGCCAGTTGCCATGCATCCGAATTTTGATTGCAAAACGCAAGGTGGGTTTGCAACGGTTGTAAGTGTGAGTCACTTACATAAGTCAGTGACTGATTTCAGGGCAGTTGTAACTCTGAATGGTCACTAAATAATGGTTATAAGTTGAGGACTACCTCTATAAGAATTGTTAACAATTAAATGGAGAAGCAATCTGTTCTTGAATGGTCTGATCAATCAATTTGCTTGAAGCCTTTCTTGATTTACACTATAAAAATATAGCTTGTGAGGAAAATGAAATTTGTTACTTGCTCCACTATAAATAGCTGGTAGACTCATATACGATATATTTGTTTTACAACTATATAAAAAAAATATGATTATTTACCATATGACATGATGGAAACAGTTGAACTAGAATTGCTAAAGTATGCAACTGAAAATAATCCAGATAGAAAGGGCAGCTTGAATTTGTCAGATTTTTATGAGTCCAGATCTCATGGACAATGTAATCTACTCCTGGGAAAGCCTTTCCCAAAAAAGTTTTAAATGCCAGGAAATGTGTGTATATTTTTGGTGCAAAGTATCATGGGGTAAGGGTCAATGCTTCATAGCTCAGATTTCAATCAGGCTTCTATTTCAAGCATTACTTTAAGAGCCAACAAGGAATACTCTAATTTTCAAAAACTCTCCAAAGCATGTCAAGCATGAATATAAATAATCTGAATTATTATTTACTTTCTCACACATCTTTAAAATACACAAGTGTAAAAGGATACAATGAAATGATCAAAATGCATCTGAAACTCTTCCCAGGCCATTCCTATCCAAGTTAGACATAATGCTGCACATTTATAGACCAACATATTTATTTATATGTATTATTAGTTATCGGGTATGTCTTTAAACTGAGATGTGGTAACTGGAAACGTATGTAGGAATGTATGACTGTCTCCCTGTTTTTCCTAAAATATATTACGAGGGCAGACCAAAAGAGAACCCAATTACCTCCCACTATTATCCATTGCTCCCAAATCCTCCCCCACTCTCCATATAAATACAAAAGAAAGAAAATACCAAACTCACTCATGCATGGGACACACACTCTCACATACAATAAACAAACAAACAAATGTAGGCTTACATAACTTCTTTAAAGCCTTTGATCAACTGGACTATAGCAGCCTCCTTGATAAAATGGAAAAATATGATTTCACTATCAAGAAGATTTGAAGCTGATTCTATATCAAAATAAAGGGAGGGATAAAGAGAATGCTCTTCAGGTTTGCAGACAACAGAAAGTTGGGGTGAGTGTGATCTGCTAACACCTTAGAAGACAAAGTTCAAGAGGATCTTGTTGTACAGCGGGCTTTATCCAACTTTATTTATTTAGTTACTTATTTTAATTTACATAGCCACCCATCTCACTTATGTGACTCTGAACACAAATTAAAACAGCACAAATTTGCATAAAATATTTAAACCATTAAACAATCAGAAACGTAAAAGCATGAGAAAGTAGCAGTCTACAGCTCATAGACCAGGGGTGTCAAACTCACAGCATCACATTATCATCACATGACGTATCATGACCTTTTCCCCCTTCACTAAACCAGGGGTGGGCATGGCCAGCACATGACTTATCCAACCCGTGGGCCGTGAGTTTGATAACCCTGTCATAGACAGTACAATGCAACCATCTTGCAGCATCCTCTCTCCACAGGATCTCCAGAAGTGTCATATTTTCAGGGACTTTTAAGGTTGAGCTAGGGGGTGTTGTGACAGAAGGCAGCTGCCAGAGCAGGAAAGGCTGTTCTCCTGGGTCTCATCAGAAGGAACTTGTAACATGCAGCTTGTAACATACTGTTTCAGTCGGATCTTAATAAGACAGGTAAATGTAACAGGGAAGAGGCGATCTCTTAAATAACCTGCTACTTAATTCAAATGCAACTCAATATTGAGAAATACAGGCTTCTGCTCTTAAAAAAACCAGAAGTACAAGACTGCCATAGTAAGAAGATAGCCAGGTTGATATGATACGCCTATCTAGGTAACGGTAAAGGTTCCCTTTGCACATATGTGCTAATCATTCCCGACTCTAGGCGGTGGTGCTCATCTCCGTTTCAAAGCCTGAAGAGCCAGCGCTGTCTGAAGACGCCTCCGTGGTCATGTAACCGGCATGACTAAATGCCAAAGGCGCACGGAACGCTATAACCTTTCCACCAAAGGTGGTCCCAAGTTTTCTACTTGCATTTTTACATGCTTTCAAACTGCTAGGTTGGCAGAAACTGGGACAAGTAACGGGAGCTCACCCCGTTACGCAGCACTAGGGATTCAAACTGCTGAACTGCCGACCTTTCGATCAACAAGCTCAGTGTCTTAGCCACTGAGCCACTGCGTCCCAATTTCACACAGTGCTTGTCCTGAATTTATTTCACATAGCAAGAAAGAAGCCAGAGCTGGATTAATTACCCAAGCAAAGTGCTATTGCTGAGCACATTGTAAGCCGCCCTGAGTCTCCGGAGAAGGGCGGCATATAAATCAAAAATTAAAAAAAAAAAAAAAGACATCCCCTGATAATAAGCCCAATCGGGCCTTATGAGCACATGGCTTATTTCAGGGTTCAAAAAAATATAAGACAGGGTCTTATTTTCAGGAAAACACGGTACTAACATAAGAAGCACCAAGAGAAGAGGGGCACCCCATACTTTTCTTTCCCAAATGCCTATCTATGAGAGCCAAAAATCAGAAGGAATATGGTAGCACCTTTTCAGATTAATCGGTTTTATTGAAGTGCATACTTTATAATCACTTCTTCAAATACATAAACTGAAGCAGGATTTAAATTATGATGAGGCTGGGGGAGAGAAGATGATTTATGCAGATATAACTTTTAAGTAAGATAGATTATTAGTACCTTATCAATTAACAACAATATGTTAAAAAGTCATTGTATTTTGGGGAGTCTTCTGAAATAGATGTTGGCTTACCTTAACATCTTTTCTCTATGTGCTGCTGAAGAATCCAAATGTGGGTTATTCCTCATCTATTTGCCAGAGACTGAGTGTAGATTTTTTAAAAATGCCCTTGACCACGCCTCCTCTGCTCGGCTGAGCCTCAGTTTGCTCACAAAGGCGTAGTCATCCAGTGTGTCCAGTAGGATGCTGAAGAGAGCCCTCCCCGGGTCCCAGATCAGGAGGCCGAAGGGTGGTTGGATTCTCCAGCAGCGTGCAGAGAAGGGACGTTCAGGTAAGCCAACGTCCATTCTCCAGTGCGCTGCTTGGAGAATCCAAGTGTGGGACAGACCCAAGCTAGAAGACTATGGGCAGGAGACTGACTGATCCTGGGTATCGGGAATGGAGTGTACTCTCTGCAACACTCGCTGGCCAAAGGATGCCTCAGCCGAGGCAAAACTGTCAACTTTGTAATGGCAGATAAAGGGTGATAAGGAAGTCAAAGTGGCCACCCTTCAATTTCACTAACAGATGGCCCAGGCAACAGTGGTAGCTGCACTTCTCGTCAAGTGGGCCAAAATCCATCCCGGTAAAGGTTTAGCCTTAAGGGCATATGCCTTCGCAATGCATGCTTTCAGCCAGCGACTGACGGTGGAGGGGGATACCTTCCTGCCCATTGAAGATGGGTGGAACGAAATGAACAGAGCTTCCAATCTTCTGAAAAGTGATGTTTGTTTGATGTACCTGTGGAGGGTATGCGTCCAAGGTATGCCATTTTTCTTCCAATTGATGTTTCGGATAAGGACAGAAATCTGGCAAAACAAGCTCCTGGGCGCGATGATACCAGGAGTTTACCTTGGGCAGAAAGGAGGGATCCATCCGCAGGACTACTCTGTTTGAATGGAAGATACAGAGATCCCCTCACACCGACAGGGCCGCTATCTTTGAAATCCTTCTGGCAGAGGTTATCGCCATCAGGAAGGTGACCTTAAGGGTCAGGAACTGGAGACTGATGGAACCCAACGATTCAAATGGCGAACACATGAGTGCTTGAAGGACTAAGGCAAGGTCCCATGTGGGGTACCAATGTACCACCGGGGTCTCAGGTTAGCCACCCCCTTAAGAAAACTTCTAACTCTCGGATGTTGGGTGAGAGGACGTTTGTTGTCACCCAACAGTACTGTGGTCAAGCAGCAATCTGCCACCGCAGGATGTTGGGAGCCAACCCTTTGTCCAGACCTTCTTTTAAGAATTCCAGAACCTCAGTTAGATGCTGAAGTTGGGTCGACGTACCCCTTGGAACACATAGACAGAATGACCACCAGGTAGCATTGTAAATCCGGTTTGTCGATGCACGTCTGGAAGCCTGTATAGTTTGTATCACTCTACCTAAGAGATTGTCCTTCCTCAGGAGGATCCTCTCAAGTGCCAGATGGTCAACTGGAGCCACTGAGGCTCCGGATGTAGTACGACCCCTTGGCTGAGAGAGATCTTGTCCCGGGGAATCCTCCAAGGACAGGACATGGACAGGCTTGCCAGATCCACATACCAGGGCCGTCTTGGCCAATGAGGGGTGACCAGCAGGACCTCTGATCCTTCTGCTAACACCTTCCGAATCACCCTCAGGATGAGCAGGAGGGAAGGCATAGAGCAGCCCCCGAGGCCAGGGACAGCGGAGAGTGTCACATCCCTCGGCCCCAGGACACCGGAATCGGGCAAATAACTGTGGTAGTTGTGTGTTCTTTGGGTGCACAAACAGGTCGAGTGTCCAACCTCTCCAACAGTTATTGAAAGAGAGTTGGATGTAGACACCACTCTGACTGATCTGTCTGAGTCTTGCTCAACCAATCCACTTGGATGTTGGTTGATCCGGAGATGTGCTCCACCCTGAGGGAGAGTGTGTGTCTCTCTGCCCAGCTCAGCATCTTTTCTGTCTCGTCGCTGAGTGTTTTGGACTGAGTGCCCCCTTCGCAGATAACATGAGCTTTCGTGGTCACATTGTCTGTTAATATTAACACATGTTGGTCTGCTACGGTGGACTGGAAGTGGTATAGGGCGAGGTGGACTGCCCGCAACTCCAACCAGTTGATATTGTTTTTTAGATCTTTCAGAGACCATTGGCCTTGGGCCACCTGGGAGAGAAGATGGGCACCCCAGCCAAAGAGGCTCACATCTGTTGTAATTGTGATGCGCTCGGGTTCCTGGAATACATATCCCCTCCTCATCACCGCAGAAGTCAGCAGCAGAAGGATCAATGGACCTTTGGCGGCAGTCATACCTTGGTCCTGGAGTTGCTGCAACATGTTTTCTGGTACGGTAGCAAGTACCACTGCGACGGCCGGGCACGTAGCCATGCCAAGGGGATGATTGCAATACACAAGAACATCTTCCTGAGCAACTGAGATAGGAGGTTCAGAGGAGCTGACTTGCAGGAGACGATTTGTGTCACCCTCACCAGGGTTCTGATGCTGAGTTGATGATCCTGAGACAGGAAGACTTGGCTACTGACAGAGTCTATCACCAGTCCCAGGTGAAGTATGCGAGTGGTGGGGCTCAAGTGACTCTTTCTCAAGTTTAGGGAAAAAACGTGTTGCTGTAGGGTCTGGACAACAGTATCCAGGTCCACTGTGGCTTGTGTTTGGGAGAACGACTGAATTAGTATGTACTCTGACAGGGACCAGTCTGAGGGATGCGGCCACCATTGCTAACAATTTTGTGAAGGATCTGGGGGCCGATGACAGGCCGAATGGCATGCTGAAATTGAAAATGCTGACTGGCATATGTGAATCTCAGGAACCTTCAATGAGATGGCTGAATTGGGACGTGTAAGTAGGCCTCTTTGAGGTCGACTGAAGTCAACAAATCTCTCTCTCTTATGCATCCCAAGATCGATCTGAGGGACTGCATTTTGAATCGGTGATACACAATAAACATGATCAATTGCTTGAGATCCAAGATCCCCCTCCAGCCCCCGGAACTTTTTGGCACCAGGAAGAGAATGGAATAAAAATAGGTCTGCTGTTGTTTTATGGGCACCAATTTGATTCCAACAAATGTTGGATCTCTGCATCCATCAATCTTCTCTTCTCTGGGTTTCAGAAACCGGGCATTGAATCAAGCAGTTGGGAGGGGTGGAATGGAATTCCAAAGTGAGGTTTAGCCTCACTGTCTGGAGGACCCAAGCATCGGTTGTGGATAATTCCCATTGACGTTGAAAATAATATAGACGTCCACCAATGGGAAAGCTGGTTTGGTAGTCATTTGCCTCGCGTGAAGGGCCTATTGCCCGTCCCTCAAAATGGCCGCTTGGCCGGAGGCTGACATCTACCCCGATCCTGTCCATCAGCAAAATACTCCTCAGAAAAATCAAATCTTCAGCTCCTGTGTTGGAAAATCCAAGCTGGGAAAGTACTCTGTCTAAGTGCCAGAGCAATGCTACACACGTCTCTCTAGCTAGACTGAGTGAACAAACTGAGGCTCAGCCGAGCAGAGGAAGCGTGGTCAAAGATGTTTTTTTAAAAATCTACACTTAGTCTCTGGCAAATAGATGACCCACGCTTGGATTCTCCAAGTAGCGCGCTGGAGAACAGCCCCTACAAGGTCCCTTCCAATTCTGTTATGCGAGTACAGCAATAACTCATACTCATCCATCACTAATTTACTTTTGCAGTAATATACAGTATATCTGCAAATCAGTGACATAGCTATGGAGATATACCTGGTGTACAATATGCCATTGTGTTCAAGGCTGACATAATACAACACTTCTCAACTTTGAAACCTCTTTTTTACTTGAGGTTCACTGACGACATTTTCATCCTCCAGATTCTGCATATGAGCCTCATAAAATTTCATTATATATCTTCCAGCCTACCATGAACCTCAGTCTTATCCTATCAAGAGAACAAGCCACTTTCCTTGATGTTGTGATAAAACTATACAATGTAACACATCAAAGCCCTACTGTTCAGGAAAACTATATATCATCATGCATACTTACAGTTCCCAGCTTTTACACAGAAATCTAGATCTATTTATCCTAATTTATTATCTAGAATCAAATCAATTTCCAGGGATCTATTAAAAAACTGATCACTGAAACAGATCTACAGAATACCACTAGTTGCCATTTACCATATTGTTTACAGCTCAAACCATTAAAGCACACACACAAACTATAGCCCATACTGGACCTGACATTACACTTTCTTAGCACAGACTTGTGAGCAGATGCTTGCATACAGACAATAATCCAACTTTAACAGATTTTTGCAAGTAACAAAAAACAATAAGTCGATGACACAAACCTAGGAGAGTCAGACCTAGCAATAAATCTAGATGCCTACTTTACCATCACATTTGTATCAACAGCACCATCATAGACTCAACAACTAAACACATCAAATCAGAAGCACCTTCACATTCTCTTCTTCTAATGTGATCTATGTCATCATTTGCTAGCAATTCCCTTTTGGATTAAATATAACTGGCCAAACGTTGTAGAAAAGTACTAATCAATAAAGTCTGATACCAGGACTCAAAACAAAGATAAAGTAATATCATAGTACTTCAACCTTTCAAGACACTCAAAATAATCAATTTGGAAAACAGAAACTTAACTGCACATTCAAATGAGAGACTGCTGAACTCTCATACATGAAAAGGTTTCAGGAAATCTCACAAGGTCTCATCAAACACAATGAATTTGTAAAACATTACACTTGTTGATTGATAATGTACTTTTGTAATATGTCTGCCATGTATGCTGTATCTGCCTAAACCATCTTTTCCTTCTCAATGGGGAAGGTTTAAGAAAAACATTCAAATTTGAAATAAGAAGGAATTTCCCAGACTACGTGTCACCCCTTCAGGCATAGACCAGAATCCAGGGGTGAAATCCAGCAGGTTCTGACAGGTACTGGAGAACCGGTAGCGGAAATTTTGAGCAGTTCGGAGACCCGGTAGCGGAAATTTTGAGTAGTTCAGAGAACCAGCAAATACCACCTCTGCCTGGCCCCAGAGTGGGGTGGGAATGGAGATTTTGCAGTATCCCTCCCCTGTCATGCCTACCAAGCCATGCCCACCAAGCTACACCATGCCTATCAAGCGGGTAATACAGTACCGGTAGTAAAAAAAATTAGATTTCCCCACTGCCAGAATCTACTGCTAATTCAAACCTTATGTCAATTTAGCCATTCTGAAAGCCTGAAATAAGAGTTTTCCTACTGTTTTATTCCAAGATGGATAGAAACCATACTGGATTTTTGTCTCTGTTTTTATTTTTGTTTATTTTTGTCTACTTTCCATTTATTTACTTATATATACTGCCACTCATCTACAATAAGAAACCCTGAGCCACTGACAAACATTTTATAAAACTATAAAAAGTACAATTTAAAATAATCATAATGCAATAAACAAGGCATAATACAATAAACAAGCAAAAACTCCACTATTATAGTGGCCCTGACAGAAAAAACCACATGGTTTTGACCTTATGGAAGGCTAAAAGGGTCAGGATCTTTTTTTTTTTTTTTTTAAATATGATTTATATGCCACCCTTCTCCTTACAATGCGGCTTACAATGCGTTAAGCAATAGCCTTCATACTTTTGTATATTTATACAAAGTCAACTTATTGCCCCCACAATCTGGGTCCTCATTTTACCTACCTTAGAAAGGATGGAAGGCTGAGTCAACCTTGAGCCTGGTGAGATTTGAACTTGCAGTAATTGCAGGCAGCTGGTGTTAATAGCAGTGCTTTAGTCTGCTGCGCCACCAGGGCTCCTTTTTTGGATAAGGAATAACCTTAAATTCCTCCTTTCAGGTAAATAGAATAAAGAACAAAAAAACGGAAGAATAGAGCCGTGGCTTGCTTTAAATATATAGAAAAGTTATTTAGAGTGGGTCAGTATCATATCATCTGTCTTTAAGTAACTAAACATTTTCTTGGGATTGTCCAGAAGTCCTTTGCAGCTGCAGTTTGTTCGCAGGAAAGGTATGCATTTAGTTAAAGAAGTTGTAGAACATGCTGTTTTTCTCTGCATGCTTCAAAGCAACTTTTTGCCTTTGAATGCAAACTGCTGTGGAACCCTACGGAAAAGAAATTTCCTTGCCTCATTTGTATTAGGAAATCAAACAAAAATTTAAGATGCTTTATTTTTCAGAATCTTTGCTATTTTTAAGCCTTGACTTAAGGCTTATTTTCACATATTTTAAACTGGCTGTAAGAAAAATGTTTGTTTGTTTTTTTTACAAAGTAAGATTTTCTCTTGCTGACGCTTTATGACAGCTTCATCAGATCATTACTCAAATATTCTTTAATCAAAGTAAGCTTTGTGCTTTAGGCCTTAAATTTTATAATCCAGGCTCTCCACTTATGATACGACTTTTATATAAAAAACACACAAACTTAATCTTAGTTTATGAAATATTACTAATTATTGTGAGAATGTTCCAATATTATATTATTATTTTAGACAAAAAAAAAATGCAACCAAGATTCATAGCTTTTAGTTGTTCTGAGAGTTACCAGGAATTATTTTTAAATCCTTATTGGAATGCTAAACACAATCTATTAATATAACCTTTTTCCATTACTGGAGTTGTCTCCATGGAACAATATGTAATTCTATAGTGTCTCAGGCTAATTGTGTAATAAAAGACAGATAAAAGAAATAATTTCCTTTTGGCACATTAACTGCCCCTTACAGGAATATTAAAGAATTGTATTTAAAAATGTATTATTTTTATTCAGTACTTTTTTTTATTTTCAAATTGTCCAGCCATTTGGTGTTTGGGATAATAAATGAAGTAACATTACAATCATTCAGAGGCTTCATATATATTAGTTCAGTAATCCTTACAATAACCCTAGAAAGCAAGCCAATATTATACTGAATATAGAGAAGTGTTTTACAAAATATCTGATTAGAGAGAACAATGCATTTTTGTAGTTAGAAATATGTCCTAAACAAGTCTAGCCATCATGGAAGTCATCAGGTACTCCATTCAAATAATTCTGGAGAATCGTCAATTTACAAAAAACAGAGGCTAGAATTACAGACATTTTGGAAACAGTAATTTCATTTTTAAGCATTGAACTGTTATTATAAGTAAAAAGAATTTGTTTATTTCTCTATCAAATTTACAGTATATAGCATCCATTTTTCAAAAAGTGAGTGTATACAATTAAAACAATAAATGTATATTTAAAAATTATTATTAAAAATATATAAAAATACAAGGCACGAGACAGAGTGAAAGTTGTGGAGTGAAAATGATGGAGACATCTCAGGTTTTCCCCAATATCCTGGGATCCCCAGGCCTGATGACATAGCCAGATCTTTAGGAACTTTTGGAACTTTAATAGGGATGGAACTAATCTCACTACAAGGGAGACAAATGTTCCATAAGGCAGGCACCATGGCAGAGAAAGCCCACCTCCTGGAATCCATGAAGATGAATTCTCTACAAGACATCCTGCAAACATGCCTTCTCTGCCAGATATGATGGGACAGGCAGATGTGATTAGAAAAAGGCGGTCCCTCAGATAACCCCGTCCAGCGTCATGCCAGGAAAGATTTACGTTAAGACCAGCTCCTTGAATTGGACCTAGAAGCAAATAGACAACTAATGTAACTCATGGAGCAGAATGGTAATGTGTGCTGTTCTAGGAAAACACGTAACTGTCTATGTTAAATGGATACTCCATGAAAACCACACAACCCTGGTCTAATTTATTTTTTTTATTTTATTATTAATTAATTAATTAATATAAAATTCATAAGCCGCCCATCGTACCTCAAGGTAATTGGAGGTAACGGCCAATACGTGAGTGTAAACAGAGAACCCAGAACGTGCAAATGGTGCACATTTTACAAAGCTATGCAAAGACTCTCCTAGACATGACTGCTGTCTGGTCTGGATGATTTGGGAGTCATGACCATCATAGTGGCCATGAGCTCTCAGACCCCACAAATAGAAAAGGCAGATTGAAGTTCCCCAAGACCATAAGTCTGGGGAATTCTATTTCCAGCCTAAAAATGGAGTCAAGGAGGGAGATTGCAGTGGAGCAGGGCAACAATCCCAAATGTTCCCTACAGCCGAACGTAATGAATTGGGGCCTGTTTCATAATGATGTTTCACAACAATGAACTGTGATTAAGCATCCCTGGAAACCGTAAGAGATTCCTGGATTACAATCCCAAAACACTTCCAGCCCTGCCCTGGATCTCAGGTGATACTACACTCAAAATCCAACTCTGAAAGGGCCACTGTCCCTTCCAAACCCAGCCACATCTCAATAATACATGCCAGGTTGGCCCTCTCATCATTTAAATCACTAAAGAGGAAGGCCTTATTACAGACCAACTTGGCATTTAGTAGCAGAAGTCAAAAGGTAAGGCTTCTGACAGTCTGCTGACTAGGGGATGGTGAAGGAATCCTGACACAAAGAGCTAGAACACAATTTTGTATAAGACAAAATTCCCATATCTCCTGAGAAGGGCCTGCTTCCTTTCTCTCACCGTATCTTCCTATGCCTGTCTCTATCTCCTCGATAGCAGCCTCATCCCAAAATCCAGTGCCTCCAATTCCCAGGAACAGGAACTTTTCAATGCTATTATCCATCACCTCTGGAAGGGGAAGCCAGAGACCCAAGGCAATTTAGCTTTCCTTGCTCTCAGCACCATCGAGGCACTCAGCAACAACCTTCCCACTCCACTACAACCACTCATACTAACATTCATAGGCACGCATTCCCTGGTGCTGTCATCAGCTGGTAGAAGACTCCCTTCTCTTTCAACCTCCACCAATTTGTCTTCTGGTTCTCACCCATAGGAAAGAAGCAATACTCAGTACAAAGTGATCCACAGTCAAGCACTTAAGTATTTAATTGTTGGATGGAAGCCATGTCATTTTCTTCTTCTTTGGGACCACCAGAAGAGATGGCAATAGGCCTCCACAGGCAAAAGGGGTTCACAGCAACCCATAAATAAAACAAGAGCCGAGGTGGTGCAGTGGTTAGAGTGCAGTACTGCAGCTACTTCACCTGACTGCTAGTTCAGCAGGTCAGCAGATCAAATCTCACCGGCTCAAGGTTGACTCAACCTTCCATCCTTCCAAGGTGGGTAAAATGAGGGCCCAGATTGTTGGGGGCAATATGCTAATGCTAATGCAATATGCTAATATGCAATATGCTAAATGCTAACTTTGTAAACTTTGTAAACTGCTTAGAGAGGGCTGTAAAGCACTATGAAGCGGTAAAGAAGTCTAAACAATAATAATAATAATAAATCCACTGCAATTGCTTTTACCTGTCCATACCTCCACGTCCAGCAGCAGAGCAGATGGTACAGGAGGGAGACAAATAGCTGCTGAATCTACAAGAACAGATGGTACAGAAAACTAGAAGCATCTGAGACCACAGATACACAAACAGCTGATATCACAAACAGGATAACAGAAGCAGCCCAACCTCTGATGTGGCTGGTACTCTAACCTGCTCAACCAGGAAACTCAAGCATTTCTCCAAAGCAGCATAAAGCATAAGTTGTATGAGTAACAACGTAGAATTGCAGAACGACTACTGGCAATCTAGTGACATTACTAGATATCTGCAGAGTATGAAACTGGAATTTTTAAAAAGATGAATAAGGAAGCACACAAATTGGAAACCCTGTCTTGTTTCAAACTCAGAGTGAAACTAAGTAACATCAAACATCAAACAAACATCAAAATATTTAATTGGAAGGTATACTTCAACATATTATGCAAAGACCAAGCTCTTTGGAGAAGAGTCTATTGCTGGGAAAGGTGTAAGAAAAGAGACGAAGAAGGTGACCAACAGACAGACTTATTTACAGTGATGACGGGTGCACTATTAGAAGAACTGATAAACCAGGTAGGGACTAATTGTAATTAAAAAAATCTATCTATATGCTTATTAAGAGTCAGCACTGGTTTGATGCCACATAATCAATCAATCAATATGGAGGAAAACTGACTACTTAAAACAAAGGCAATTTGCTAATGGGATTTTTTAAATACAGTTTTTAAAATATCAAAATAATTGACTATAAGAAACAATAGAAAAAAACACTATACTTATCATTGAAAAATAAGTTTGTTTGTATTAAAAACTGATATCAGAAAAATGCTGACCCTTTATATATTCAATTTCTTTAAAAAAAAAAAAAACCCTGGGGTGCTCAAAGAACAAACTACAAACTACAAAAAAGCAGACCTAATCACTTTAACATCCTTCCAATTAGTCCAATCTCCTGGACTAAAAATGAACAGCACTAGCCTGAAGATACATAAATTAGGTAGGTACAAATTGCATTTTCTTCCATTCTTATAAGGTTTTGTTAATATTCTGATAGGTTAAAACAACAAGGTTCCCTTTTCTCAACTTTCATTAAGCATTATCACTCCAACTTACCAAGATCAAGAAAAATTATCTACCACTATTTGCAAAGGCATGTTGCAATCTACCTAGCAGGCAAAAGAAATGTGTTATTCTTTATTTAAGTTTTAGCTTGTACGTAATGGCAGGTCTGCTTTTGAACTGCATGATCAATACCAATATTATAGGGCGACCCACAGAGTACAAAGTATAGAACTCAAAAAGTAGTCCAAACCAAGAATCCTTGTATTTTGTGATGTGATCAGAACTACAGTAGCAGGACATCATGAGACAATAGAGCACACTGCACAAACAATACAAAAGCTTAACAAATAATCAAACCAATATTGTATTAAAAATTCTTTGCATTTATATAAGTTCACAGTATATTTATATAATTTCAGTGTTATAGTACAGATATTCCTTTGCATTACCTGCCTGCAAAATAAAGCAAGTTAAATATACTGTCCATCAGTTTAATTTATTCATAGCAAAGTTGTTGTTTTAAAAATTGAATAATTTACCAATGAGGCTAACAGCCATCCAGCTACACAACTCTTTCTCTTTGGTTCTATGTTTATCTGCTGCATTCCCCTTCAAACTCCAATTCCACATTATCCCAACCAGACTAAACCAATAGCAACAGAGATATATGTACTAGTTAGGCTGGGGAAAAATGAAAAAAAAATTAAATAAGCAACAAAGCACCACAATTACAGTGCTTGGGATAGACAAAAAATTTGAATAGATGTTGCCTGAAACAGCCAAGTTGTTCAAAACACTGTTGTTTAAGATTGGAAGGTTTCAAATATTTCAAATTCAAAATGTTTTACGTATCTTAGAATTAAATGATCTTTCCCAATGGATTTAGAAGAAAAACATACTGATGATTTTAAACGTAAACGAAGCACCCTATTTCTAGATATCTTCTTCTTCTTCTTCTTCTTTTTTTTTTGCTGTTTGTTATGCATGGAGAACTCACTTGATTTCAGTAAAAAGCAGTTTTAGGCTTCTAATCATTTCGTGTTTCATATTCATCAAATGTATCAAAGAAATGAGTTCACACCAGTGACAGGTGTGGAAAAAATCAGTTTAATCAAAAAAATGGAAAGAGGCAATGTGGAATATGCAGCTATGCTATTCAATTTGTTTTTTGTTTTTTAATCTTTCCAGTGTTTTGGATATAGATCATAATATATGTGTATTGTAAATGAAGCAACTCTCAACATTGCCTGAAAATCAATGGAACAATTGTAGAGCAGTTTTTTAAAAAATAAGATAACTTATTTATAAGACTTTCATTATCATCACCATATTTAAATTGTTACCTTATTTATGATACTATCAATTTTTTATTCAGATCATTGAAATCCTGCACATAGAAAAATTAAGCCAACAGAGAATATACTGTTGTAATTAATTAAGAATAACATTAAATGTACTTTCAGGGTTCTTGGAAGCAATAGGATTCCCAGAAAGATCATGTGAATATCTTCAATAAGATTATTATCAATGGAAATTTTCTTTAAATTACAATTTACCCGTATGCAACAATTGTGGCAAACAAGTAACCTGTTAGAGCACACATTCTAGATTCAACAATTCGAAACAGCACCTTGTAAAAATTGAACAGGTGGCATACAGTCTGTTCTAGAACATGTCTAGATTCTATGGCATATGTTCTTTTTAATTTGCTAGACATGGAAGGCTTTGCTGAATGTTAGTATTTTTAAAAAAAAACATTAATTGCAACTCTGTTTTGCATAAAACAAGATTTTTTAAAATATGTAATGAATATAATAAAACATAGTTTCAAGCAAAAAAGGACAATTTATGTTAATTGAATTTGTATAAAATCCTTTAAAATGCTTTAAATTCTGTGTACATGCATTTTATACATCAGCATCACATTTTAAAATGAGCTAGCAGTTATTTAAAATTGATATGGAACTTTTTTCCCAAAAGAAAAGCTATTTTTTACACCCGGTTTTACACCCAGTACCTAAACCATTTCTCTTAAAACAAAAACATTACAAAATTATAAACTGTTAACAATATCAGAAGAGTACAAACTTCCACATTATTTATATTCCATAATATAAAGTTTTAATTGGTACTGTATCTATGATGGGTAAAAATGACTTTTGTTTTTAATTTCACTATCTCTACCTTATTTTACAGAGAATGCCCTTCTAAATGAGAGAGCCATTGAAAAGATACACTCTTATCCAAAAATAAATCTATTCAGCTTCAGTATTGTTTTTTCATTCAATTAAAACATTATTTATTCAACTTTAAATGCTGATATTTACATTTTATGTAAGAAATGACAAAGAAGTGCTACAACAATATCATTTTGAAATATCTACAGTACGATTGTCTAATGTACAGTACTCAGGCACTGCATGATGATTAGCTTCAGTATGGCTGCAAGTGACATTGTACTATAACGTTAGTCTTAAATTTACAGGTAGTCCTCAACTTATAATGATAATTGAAACCAAAATTTCTGTTGCTAAGCAAGTCATTGTTAGTTGTGCCTATTTTATGATCTTTTTGCCATGATGGTTAAGCATATCACTGCAGTTGTTAAGTGAATCACGCAATCATTAAACAAAACTGGCTTCCCCCATTGACTTTGCTTGTGGGGGTTCATAAATGGAAATCACATGGCCCCAGGATGCTGCTATCATCATAAATACATGCCAGTTGTCAAGCATCCAAATTTTGATCAGCTGAATGTGTGGATGCTATGCCCGTCATACGTGTGAGGACCAGTAATAACTCATTATTTTCAGTGCGATTTTAACTTTGAGCCGTTGCTAAACGAATGGTTGTAAATTGAGGATTACCCATACTACAATGTTAACTTCATCCATTCCATTATAATATAAAAAGCTGTACATTGTTCTATTTCCTGGTGTGTATAAAGCAATATTAAATAACTTTGATAATTCAATGTTGTAAAAAGATAATGATTCATCTTGAAGTATTGAAATGGATATGATTTGCACACTCTTACAAAATATGGAATTATGAACCAATCATATTTCCCAGATGCATAGATGCAGATGGTTAAACAAATGTTTCTACAGATGTACATATCATAAACATTTGCTCCAAGTAACATATCAACATGAATGTTTACCCAACTATCACTCTATATAAAGGTGACCCCAAAGTATTTGTATTAATTTAACCAAACATTTCCTTCCCCTAAATACTATTTTTAATGTCCATAAATTATTCTTTTGCCTGTACATGCTATTCAATGCAAGACTAGTTCTATATCCAAATTTTTACAGCTTTTTGTACCAATCAGTAAACAGCTACTTTATGACAGAAGTTTTATATGCTGGTCCATCTGAGTTTTGCTTCCAGAATAAGACCTATTCTAAAATCTCTGAAATGAAAAGAAACTCTTCTTATTAAAAAAAAAAAAAAAGGACAATATCTAAATTTTTAAAGTTAATGCTAGAGTTCATGGATTTGTTTCGATGCCTCCATATTTTCTATGGAAGGAACCTCTGCTTCCTCCAACTCCAAAGTTACCCTTATACTCTTTGCTGCTCTGTGCATTTAATCAAAACTGATTTGAAATTGTTCATATGTAGCGTATTTCATAAGCATAGTTGACTTTGTAATATCGATGATGTTATTTTACAAAAAACACATTTGGATAAACCTGATGGTACGGAAGATATGTACATTGTTCTGATTGTAAATATATTACATTGTACATTACATTATATTGTAAATATATTTGCTTAATGTATTATAGGACAAAAAGATGGTACTTTTATTTATTTACCCACCCATCTCATCAATAGTAACTGGGCAGTGCACACTTTTTATATACTCAAAATATGCATGTTACTAAAATGGCACTCTACACACACACACACACACAGAGAGAGAGAGAGAGAGAAAGAGAGAGAGAGAGAGAGAGAGAGAGAGAGAGAGAGAGAGAGAGAGAGAGAGAGATACACACAGAACCTAGTACTCAGCAATGTTAGGCACTATGCATGGACCAAGAAGCAGATTTCAAAAAGGGCTAAGAATTTGAGAGAACCAAAAAGTAGATTTAGACATCACTACACTAAAAGCTGGGTTTATTCATTGCTTTCCATCAGATAATCATTGTGGTTAAATCCAATTTTAAAAAGTATAAAATGCTATGCTCTTGCAGTATAGCAAACATAGGTTTAAGGTTAGAATCCATGCTAGGCATCCTTGGCTGTAATGCCAGAGCCCCAGCATTTCAGAGTACTACCAGCACAATCAGTGTATCTACCTTGATTGTGCAATCCTAGGTTACTACTCTAATTCATCAAAACCTTAAACATAGCATTACTTTGGAGCTCTGCAGAAAATTAAATTAGAATATATTTTAATTACCCATAAAAACCATGTAATTACCCATAATACACCAGGGTGATGCTATACTAGGATCATTATGAGTTATTAAAATAGCAGACAGTTTACAATTGTCCCACACAAATTACTGTCTTCTGAATTACATGTCAGCTTGCCTATGGAGATTACCAAGAGGAAAGGAATTTTGTTGGGGGCCAGTCAGACCTGGAACTGTGTTGGTGTCAGGCTTCTCCAACCAGAACTCAGCAGTAAATTACAACTCTCTGACACTTCTCAGCTTAGTTCGACCTTGCAGCTTGACTTGGCAGAAAGCTCACAAGCACAGCTCAGCTAGATCAGAATCTCTTGCAGATAAGAATTAACCCATGGACAGCAGTTACCTATTGCTGCCCCAAGAAATCAGGACATTTATATATTTGTAAAGGTTAAAATTGAGCTTCTTCCTCCCACCATTATACATGGTGCAGGCTTTGAAGTCCTATGCTATTTACATAGCAGACACCTTTATCCTGGGAACCGCTAATTCCTGGCTTGTCAGCTTCAATCCTTGCAAATCACTAATCAGCTGAGACCTCATAGGATAACATCCCTGAATTTACAAGATATTATGATATGACTAGATGCTACATAATGTATTACCCTTTTCATACACACATTCCTATCATACAGGAATTCTTCTGGAAGCCTGAATGTGATGTATTCTTTCTTTTCAGCCAGAAAACTTTGAGTCAACTTAGATTCAGATATTTTTAGAACCATTCATAAGTCTCTGATGTAATACTGGATCTCAAAATATTATCCTTTATTGGAGGGGGGGCAGTAGATGAAAAATATATGTCTCCAAATTTTATCACAAGATTTATGAATAGGAGTTGGCTTTTTCCACTTTCTGAGACATATTCCATAGAGTATGCTGCAGGTTAGTAGAAACAGGACAAATAATTCTTAGAAGAAATTAAAAATGAAAGAGGAATAAAAATACACTTGGTCATAAACTGGGATTTTACTCTATGATGAGAAAAGATATTTATATTATGATTTGATGATCCACCCTTGCACTATGCTTTTGTACACAGAAAGTCAAAGTAATATTAAGCCAATTTTATGATATGATAAGCTAATGGGAAAAAAGAGATTGCAATGAAGATCATGAAAATGACAACGAGAAGGACAGGAACAAAGAATTTGAAAGAAGAAAAAAGAAGAATGTAGCAGAAGAATGCAAAGTAGACATATGCAGGAGATAGAAAGGTCACCAAGAATGAGTTCATAGAGGTTATCTACAATTAGATATATTTTCATAAAATCTAAATCTCAAGATCAAGTAAAGTTGGCAAGACAGAGGACCAAAAGGGCTTCTTGAAATATATTTGAAATAAAGGGGGAAAAAATAGAACATTAAATTTCTATTCTGACATTGCAACTGTTTAGAGGCTGTCAGGCTGTTTTCAATAAATTTTGGAATATTCTGAAAAATCTCAGAACATACTAATCTGACTATTCCAGCAATGGTCCATTGATTCCCATACATTCCAATTTTCCAGAAAACTGATGAAATAGTCTGGAGTTCTTAGGAATACTGATCATAAAATGATAGATTTTGTGCAGTAGTTAAAAAAAAGTGCTGTAGTTTAAAGAAAGTGCTCAACTGAACTTTAATTTCAGTTACCAGGAAGTACCTCTTTACTCAAGGGACACCATGGCTCAGTGGCTCAGCAGTTCGAATCCCTAGTGCCGCGTAACGGGGTGAGCTTCCGTTACTTGTCCCAGCTTCTGCCAACCTAGCAGTTCGAAAGCTCATAAAAAATGAAGTAGAAAAATAGGGACCACCTTTGGTGGGAAAGTAACAGCGTTCTGTGTGCCTTTGGTGTTTAGTCATGCCGACCACATGACCACGGAGATGTCTTCGGACAGGGCTGGCTCTTCAGGCTTTGAAACAGAGATGAGCACCGCCCCCTCGAGTCAGGAACGACTAGCACATATGTGCGAGGGGAACCTTTACCTTTACCTCTTTACTCTGAATAAATTTATAAGAATAAAAGGAGTTACTAATTGCCTGGATGAAAATATATACCTTATCTTTGAGAGATGGAGTATGGGTGAAATGCCAAACAACTGGAAGATGGCAAAGATTGTTCCTATCTTCCAAAAAAGATAAAAGGAGAATATGGTCAGGTTACCATTAATAATTAGGAAACTACTGAAACAAATTCCAAAGGTGCTTTTTCAAGAGGCAACTGGATTTTCTGGTTGGATTTTTTTTTTTGGGTGGGGGGGGAGAAGACGTTTCACTTCTCATCCAAGAAGCTTCTTCTCTGATTGAATGGTGGGGAACCATGACCTGGATGACTGAGAATCTCCATAGACATTTACTGAAGCAAATCATAACACTTATGATTTCTAGGCTATAACCACTGTGAAAACAATGTGCTGATTATCAGACATTAATATAGAGTTGTTGGGAACAAGTCTTGCTACACTAACATTTTGATTCACTGTTTCATTTGGTAATTTCTTAGTAAACTATAGGAAAGGTATCTGATATAATGTATCTTTCAGAATTGCATTTCACAAAGTATAAAAGCCTATATAGCAAGCTGTGGACTGAATATGGCATGGCAATTAATGACAGTGCTCAACATTGTCAGTTTAGTCCTGGGACCTATACATGTTAACATATTGATTAATTATATGTATGAGAAGATGGAAGCAATGCTTACCAAATCTGCAAAGAACACAAAATTGGCTGAGAGATAACACCTAAATTAAAAATCTCTGGATTAGGTTAAAGAAATATGTAACAATGGCATTTAATAGAAAAATGCAGTTATACACTTAGGAAGCAAAAATTAAATATTTAAAATCAGCATTAAATGGTTTGGCAATGTTATTTGTCTTTTAGCAAATAGTAATATAGTATAAAGATATCATATTTCACCTTTTACTTTTGTATAAGCCTAATTAAATAGGATTGTGAAACTATCTGAAGCAGGGGTCCCCAGCAGCCCACTACAGGCCATAGCTGATTTGGAAGTGGGCTGCACAGGTGACCAGCCCACTGCTTGCACTGCCCAGTTCCCCAACCCCCTGCTGGGCCGCCAAGCCATAAAGGTTGGAGACCTCTGATCTAAAGCATTTATTCCTTCTTCTAGATATTGGAGACTCTGGCCAATCGGCAATCACTGTAGTAGAAGGGTGAAAAATATGTATGCTTGCATAAACAGTTTATATATTGTTCTACTTAGGAGTTAGACTTCATTAAGAGATAAATTGCAGGAGAGCACATTATTTATAGAACACCCATATATTTGTTCGAGAGCAGTTTTCCACATTAAAACACATTTGCAATGTTTTGATAAGTCCAGTAAGAATGCTTTTTGATCCATTACTTTGGAGCACGGGTGTCAAACTCGATCGCATCACGTGACATATGACATTTTTTGCCTTTGCGGAACCAAGCTGGGCATGGCCTGCATGTGATGCAGCCGGCCCGCAGGCCACCAGTTTGACATCCCTGCTTTAGAAGATAGTAATAGATCAATCCTACATTCTGGTTTGAGGATTCCTACAGTTACAAATATTCTGACACAAAACATTATAATAACATGCTGTTCTCAATTAGTGTAAAATAAATTTGAATTTTGCAGTACGGCAGTAGACTTAATATCAGATGTTCAGTTCTGTTTGCTATACATCCATCTATGCCATACAGATACATGCCATCTTTCGATGACACACAGTTGCAGGTACTTCCCAACTTCAAAAGTACTGTTTTATAAGAAACTGCTTGTGAGACATTTTTTTTAAAATATTTGCATCATCATTCATGCTATTTAAATTCAGCTAATTCTGATTTTAAAGCTGACTTACCCGCCATCTTTATACGCAAAATTATATTTAGCATTTACAGTAACTTCAGTTCAGCAAAACTGAAATATATAGATATTCTAAAATATCCCCCACACCACACCTTCAGCCCAAGTCTGCCTGTCATACTTCCCCCCGTTTGGTCAACAGGTCTTTAAAGACTTTTCCCTTCTCTAAAGCCGATTTTAGTTCCATTCTACTTGAAAACTACTGCTTCAAAGTATTTTAAAAAACTCAAAAGCAAGCAAAATTGCCAAAATTGTATCATAATCAAAAATTTTAGTGAATATTTAGTCTACAGCTCACACTTATGCATTCTTTCTGCAAATAATCTGAAAGGCTTTCTGAACCAGATAGCCATAGCCTAATGTCTGTGGTTTTTCCCCTTTAAGAAACACTACAGGTTGAGTTGGCATTGAGACAGAAGGCTATAAATTCCTATCTTCTATCAAGTACTACTGACCTCAGAGCAAACCCCACAACTGGCTACAGGCATTCAACATCCATCATTGCTTCTGAAACCTAATCATTCGGGGAAGGACAGCTGCACTGGACAACAGTTAAGCAGCTTTCTAAGTTCTAAGCAATAAAAAAGAAACACAAATCCACATTTTAGTTTCTAAGGTTAGTCCTGATTGTATTTATTAGTGTCCATCATCTGAATACATTAAGATTAAAACTATTTTACATATAAGTTTAAAAAGTGAACTCACATTGCAATAGTGATATATTTCAAAGTAAGCATTAGAAGAACAGATTACAAAGCATCCTATCAAACGCTTGAGTGTTATTGATTTTACTTGTCTGCGACCAGTTTTTTTAAATTTTGTAATCTTCTTAGGCTAAGAAACATTTCTATAACCAATATGATCAAACATTAAAGAATAGTAGTACATCAACAATTAATTACTAATTTTAAACAGCAAGCCAGACAGTAAACAATACATGAAAAAAAATTCCCATAACTTTGCAAATTAATTCCTTGCTTATCTGTGAAATGTCATTATCATGACATTTAATCATAAGTTAATTTGAGAAGCACGTAGCTTTGGCCATTTTCAAGAGTGTGCACATGCGTGCACACATGCACCCACATCATATATAAATATATATCTTACTGAATTTTGAAAAATGCTTCCCAAAACTTTAAATAATAGAAACTGAATATTGGCAGATTTTACTGGTCTACTTCATACAATCCATTATTTCTAGGAAAAATACACATTAATTGAATTTAACTACTATTGGCTGCTGTATAAAAATATGCACTTTCAAAGTCTGCCATTATCATTTTCTCTTCCCAAAACTCCAGAACTCGACAGTACCCAAATAAAAACACCCATTTATTTAGTAAGAAAAAACACAAAAAAATTAAACACAATAATGTCTTCATCAAACCATTTTATATTATTGCAAAGATCAGACCATACGTCTCACGATTTCAATGAATTGATAATATGAGTAACATATATTTCGCATGTGTAAGAAAATGCATGTGAACTTATAGAAGCCATTTTTCGTAAAATGCATGAATCAATCTAATATTGGGCTAAATCATGTTTAATATTCAAATTTGCACCAATATTTTAATTCATTTTTTGTTTTACTCTTAAAATATTAATTTTTAAAAATCAGGTAGACAAGACATGATATGTATTTTCCTCAAATTCAATATGAAACATTTATATATAAAAAGTTGTAAAATCTTTTTACTTGAATAAAGAATCTAAATAAAGACAGAACAAATATCTGCTGGGGACGCATTAAGTAAAAAATATTCTGTCTAGGGCAGCATTTCGACCAGATGGCCAATGGTGATTCTTCTAATTTTGGATATAGCAGAGATCAATTTACATGTATGGTTTCTTTTTATAAATACCAAATGATTAACAGAAAAAAGGATAAATCAGTAATAATCAATTTCCTTGCTATGCATTTAACTGTTAGGATCAATGGAATTGACAACACGCCATGTTCAGTCATAATCGAATGATATTACAATAATAAATAAATAATAGGGGAAACATTATGGTTCGGATAAATGTTTATTCCATTATATCTGTGCTGTGTTGTGCTGTGCTGTAGAAGACACAGAGTCCTATTAATGAACTACAACATAAAGAAACAAAAATGGAACATGTTAGAAAAGATTTTAAGGGCAAAGGTCTCTCAAGCAATCTTCTCTATCATTAAATTTCCTCTGTACATATGACATATAGAAAACCCATAGAAGATCACTGAGAAAAATCATCCATTGCTTTCACTTAGCGTATCATAATTTATGATGGAGGGTTTACGCACTGGATTTCTTTTTGGTTTTTAGTTGTTATTACACATCTATTAAAAGATTTGTATAATATTTATTCCAAATAAATTAAAAAGCTAACCCACATCGAACATATGTGGAAATATGACTGAATACCTGATTATAAAGCAAGTTACATATTGTGAACACAAACCCAATTTTGCATAATTTTTGCATCGTGGAATACACTGGTATTCAAAATCTAACCTAATCTGCCATCCTAAAGATTACTAATGTTGTTAAGCTGTCATTACACAAAGTCTAATAAGGTGCATCTGTCACGAATAGATATGTAAAATTAATCTGCACAGAAATTTCTAAATGAAAGTATTATTGTTTAATTTTTGTGTTTGCAAAGAAACATTCATAGGAAATTGAATGTTAGTATATTTACTATTATAAAGAATATATATTTTAGAAATATTGCTATCAAATAGTACCATTGTTTTTCTTTACTTAAGGCTGTATTTAGCATTACCACTGGATGCAATACCAAGATTCCCAAGACAGCTGATCATCTGCTTCTCCTTAATAATTTAAAGGACTGTTCTGAAAATAATCTATCCATGCATCATACACAAGAATTCTTTTTTGTGTCATCCTACAGTCTTTTGATTGATCCATAGACTAAAAATCTGTGTTACTTTGATAAATCATGCTCAATTTGAAGGAAATTCAATATGCAAATGTTTCAGCTGTTCTCCAGTTCAAATGGCATTCTATCAATTTGAAAAACTAAAAAAATCGGCAAAGGAATACTTGACTTTATTGCTTAATGTCTATTAGGAATGTCATAGCTGTCCATTCTAAAATCTATGAAATAATTTAAAAATCTATTGGACATCAATATGCCAGAATCTTTAAGTGTTCCAAGACGAACTTTCAAATATCTGCATCTATAAGGAAAATGTAAATAAACAATAAAATTACATACATCTCCTTTTTTTTAGGAAATTCTCTTCAGCTTTCTTTTAAGCTTATTCTGGTCTTAGAAGAATAGAGCCATTTCTAAACTTACATTTTTCAGCTCATTTTTCTACACTAACACTTCTTAAACATCTGTCTGGTTATGTTAAACATCATGTTATGAATTATATATATACACAGACCTCTATTTTCTCAAGGTGATCATCTTTCAGAGAGCATAATTCCCAAACTATGAAAGGAGCAAGGACAATTCCCAAGCTTCACATACTTTTCCTATAGAAAACTAAATAAATTTAATTCCAACACATTAAAAAATACAACTCACAATACATTCAAAATAAACAAATAAACCTAAGTTTTATGGAACTGAGCATAAGTACATATATGGCTTTACAGAGAAATCATGAGCAAATTCTGTAAATTCTGGTATTTGCTGTTTAAATGCAGTTTATACAGGCCCCTAGTGGTTTAGCACTCATAGCAGCAGACAAAGGGGTGATCCCTACTTTTTAGCATGTTAGTTCCAGTATGTAAACACATTCTATTTTTTAAAAAATATAGTAACCCTTAAAAATAGGAATATAGCTTATATTGTAAATATAAAAACTGGGTTATTTTCAAACCTTACACAAAAGTTAAATAATGCCACGGAACTGTCTGAATCTAATGCCTATGTCTTATCACAGGCATGTTTTAACTTGTGGCACTATTAGTAACTGAATAGAAATGTATTATACAAATGAAACACTAATTCTGAAAGCACTGTTTCTTGACATCTGGAATCTCAAAGATGTGTGTCCTTTATCAAGGACCATTCTTAAAAAATCACACAAATCTACTACTATAAATGGTTTAATGTCAACTTAGAGGTCTTTTCTGAAATCCCAGTAATTGAAAAGAATGTATAAAATCATGTATCATTCCAGATTGAAAGTACAGTATGTGTAAATCTAATATGCTGCCCTCAGATCATTATTATCTTACTCCCCTTTGTAAAACTAGAGTTCTTCAATCATACTTTTCATAATGTATATTTACATCAATCCAGTAGGATAAAATTTGACAGGTAAACTGATGCCATTAAAGAGGCTATTAATTAAACATTTAGACACCATCAATAAAACAGTTCATCTTATGACACTTCATTTAAGGAAACTGATAAATCAGCAGCATCTTTACTTAAAAGCAGGTACCTGTCATTGATTTTTTTTTTAAAGATCTTTATTTGATTTTTGTTAAGTTTCCAAATTTTTGTGCTGGTTTTTTTCCTCACAGGTAAAAAAAAAAAATGGCTTTGAAAACAAAATTTCATTTTGAATTTGCAGCTGCAATATTCAAAGCTTTTTTTAACCATACGTCCAAAAGTAATGTTTTCTGTTCACTTTAATTTTTGTAACATATATGGTTAAAAAGGAGGAAGAATTCCGTTAAAAAACATATTTTTGTCCACTCAGATAGGATGTAAGCAATTGACCGAAATACCCTCCTGTTACGAAATACCTTTCAGTATTTTTTTTTCTCCAAAAATAAATAAAATCACAAACCCTAAAGAAAAAACTATCAAAACAAAACCATGCCTATCTGAGCAACTCAACTGAAATATTGCACTGCCACACACTGAAACTGAACATGAAACCTTGATGGTGCACACTGTGAGCACTCCTCTCAAACCGGATCTAAAACACACATTCAAATTTTGTGTGTGTACAGACTAAGGTGAGGATAAATGCGCTTCCCATGAGGTATGAAAATTATTTTGAAAAGCACCTGAAAAAATTAATATTAGCAAGCCCTACACTCCCATGAAATAACCTGCAAGAGGAACAAAACTAAGGTCAGCAAAGCAGAAGAGTGGAGGAAAGGTTACACAGTGCAACTTGCAACTTATACTGGCATGGGGGTGGGGATGGGGGGGGGGAAGAGAGGCATTAGCAGAAAGGGCAACTTGTAAATCCAAGCAGGCTGAAAAGCAAGGAGAGTGTCACCTCTTAAGAGAATCCTGATCAGTAAGTTTGCCAACAAAGAAGCCCTCTTGTAAATCCTACAGGAATCGCTGCCTTAGTGTTGCAAATAATAATGATAGGTATAATGGCAAATATTTCTCCGCTTTAAAATACTGGAATTTATTTTTTTTTCCCCAGAGGATGAATAAGAAAACACATCCACAGTCCCAAGCAGTCTGTGTAGGACAGCTACTTTTGCCTCCTGGTGTCTTTAGCGTGATAACCATCACTCGGGGCATATGCTAACTCGACCATTAGCGGTCCTTCGGGCATTTCGTGTGCCCTCGCCTTTGGTCCACCCCGTACGCATCCAGTACCCAGGGGTGACTTTTTAATTTTTCCTTTACCACCCCGTCCAAGACACGGGGAATCAACCCTCCTCCTCCCCGCCTCTCCTCCATCGCCAAATCTTATTGTTAGTTCTCCCGATTGGAGATCAGAGCCCCGGGGTGCTGCTATGGTGGGTCGCCGGGGAGGAAGGGGTGGCTTTTTTGGGGGGGGGGGGACGACGGTCAGTGACAAATGCAGATCTACATGCCGCGAAGGAAGAGAGAGCGGGAAGGGTCTCGGCGAAATGGGTCAGCGGGAGCAGCAGCGCAAGGATTTACCTGCTCATCCTGGCTCCCCTTCAGTCCCCCCGAGCAGCAGCGCCGCCGCCGCCGCCGCCCAAGCCCGCCTTCCCGCCCGTTACGACCGCGGGCGCTCCGCTTTCGCCTTGCTCCTTCTTCTTCTTCCTCCTCCTCTTCCTCGTCTTGATGTTACTACTGTAACTATTGCTGCCGCTGCCACGGCTACTTCTTCTGGCTCTTCTTCCTCCCCACGCCGCTGTGGCGCGTCTTTCGGGCGGCCAATTTAATCCAAAGGCGAGCGAGATCTGCAAGCCGACTTCTGCCGGCGGGGGCTCTTCGCGGGGATCCCTCCGCTCCCCCGACGGCCCAACGCGCAAAAGTGGCGGGCTGTCTCTGAGGAGAGCCGACGGCATCCAAAGAGCAAGGAGCCGGCTCAACTCCCCTGGCAGACGGGGTTCCCTGCTTTTCTCTCTTTCTCCTGCTCCTCCTCCTCCTCTTCTTCTTCTTCTTGGCTCTTCTCCGTTCTGTTCTTCTTGCTGCTCCTGCTCCTGCTCCCGGGAGCTCTCCCTGCTTCTCCCTCCTCCTCCTCCTCCTCCTCCTTTCACTCCCTCCTCCCTCTTCTCCCTCCCCCCCGGGTCGCCCCTTTTAATATAGTCTATTCTTTGTGCTATAAACGGAAAAAACTGGGTCTGCTGCTCGCCTCCTCAATTTTTGTGCTCCCCCCCCCTCACTCTCTCCCGCTACGAAGCCTTTCAAGTGCCTGATCAGCCCAAAGAGATGAACTTGGAGATGGAGGCAGAAACGGCAAGACATCCAAAACCCATGGAGGAGGAAGACTTTTGCCGGGAAGAAGCGACGGCTGTGGTGTGCGTGTGCTCGCTGAGGGAGAAAGTCGGAAAGATGCTTCTCTCTCCTTCTCTTTCCCCCTCTCTCTTCTCTCTCTCTCTCTCACGCTTGGGAAACCTGCCTCGCTCTGGGTTTGTGCGCGCGAGAGGGATTCTTTCAATCCTCTTATAACGCTGTGCGGATCACAGGATTTATGTAGCCCCGAGTAGGACTCAGGGCAGCCGGTTGCAGAGTTGGCTGCTGAGGCGGAGGGGAAAGGAGAGGGGAGGGCGGGGGAACGGAGGGGTGGAAGCGCGAGGCGCGCGGGCAAAAAAAAAAAAAAAAGAAAGAAAAGAAAAGGAGCCGGAGAACCCACCCCGCGAGCCAGCGCTCGCGCTCCCTTCTCTCAACCCGGCCGCCGGGACCAGCGACTGAGAGGGAAGAACCGCGCGAGGCACGCGCATGCCCAGGATGGAGCGCGCCGAGCCCAAGGAGGCGGAGGGGGGGGGAACGGTTCTGGCGGGGCGGTGACGTCAGCCCCCCCCCTGCTCTCCAGCTGGACGAGCTCGGAAGGGACCTCCCACTCCCCTTTTTATCTCACGCGGAGATATACAGGGCTGAGAGAGAGAGAGAGAGAGTAGAGAGAGAGAGAGAGAAAAGGCGTCCGGCGTTTTCCTTTCGGAGAAGCTTGGAAAAGAAGCCGGCGAGATGTCTGGTTGAACGTGTCCGCCTTATTTATTGCCCGCGTTCCACCATCCCTCTCGTGAATTTGCAAAATCCGAATATGATCGCTACAGCTGCCCTCATCTCTCAAACCACCACCCGCTTTTAGCGTCCAGCCAAGGAGGCCAATTCCGTCTTTGGGGGTGGAGTGGACTAACTACATCTGGTTGCTTTTTTAATGCACGGCTGACCAAAAAGAAAGCAACTGTTGCTCTTCGTTGTTGAATGCAATGAAACTTTACGCCTGCCGTACAGTAACCCAACTTATTTATGCGCTATGATTTACTTTACATTTTGTTCCCGAAAAAATTGTGGATTTTTAAATGCCTGGTCATTTATTGGGTAGATGTGTCGGATTTCTAAAAAACAAACAAATAAACAAAAAAAAAAAAACCTAAGCCAAAGAGCTCCAGGATGTACTTTTATAATATCATGACAAAACTTCGAAGAAACAAAAGATCTGATTGGAAGAATATCACGTACCTAATGGCATATCACATTATTATGATATGGAATGGGAATGGGAATGGGAATGGGAATGGGAATAGAATAGAATAGAATAGAATAGAATAGAATAGAATAGAATAGAATAGAATAGAATAGAATAGAATAGAATAGAATATTCTTTATTGGACAAGTATGATTGGACACACAAGGAATTTGTCTCCAGTGCATAAGTTCTCAGTATACATACAAGCAATAAAGGATAAATCATAAGATACAATCCTAATCATAAGATATAACCAACAAAGCAATAGTCATACGATATCAATAGGAGTGGGTAATAGGAAAGGTGAGAAGGGTAATAATATATTATCCTTTATATACTAAAGAGTATATTATTTAAAAATAAACATGCATTGACAGCTGCATGCAATGTTCTACAAATCTCTTCTAAAAAATAGACCTTGCTGTTTTTGTATAGTTTGTCACTGATGACCCAATTATGCTGGTAAGATATCCATGGGGCAGAGACTGTTCCTTGTGTTCCACTCTTTCCTCTATTTATTAGACTTTTTTCCCCACCTTTATCAATATGAAGCATTAGCAGCGAAATTTGCTGCCATAATGCTTTCTTCGTTCTGCCTAGAAACGTTGGCCCCAAATTTCAATGATGAACTGAAAGAGGAAAAAGTCTAAGAACCCAATAGCCCAGGCATTTATATGTACATTTTTCTACCTCTTAACTACTTGCTTATTCTCTGAATAGCAGCTGGTTGAAACATCTTATTTCCACCTACAGATGTTCCTAACTTCTTAAATCCTAAAAAAGCCCACTATCACTTATTTATTGGTGAAACATCTAAAGAGAAATAAGCTGGTATCTCTCAACAGGTGTTCCATCAAAATGCCTAGATCGCAGAAAAGAGATAGTAATGACTGCACATCATAGAGTAAAAAATGAGGTTAAAATGGAAAAAAAAAACCAGCCATACCCTAAGCTCTATTAGCATTAGATTGTATGTCTTCAGCTATATCATTGCACAGAGCAGAATCTGTACACATTTACTCAGAAATCAATCACTGTGTTCAGTAGGTTTAGCTTCCAGATCAGCTTATACAAGAAACAGCTGTAAGCACCTTTGAATTGATGTTTCATATGATTAGGTAATGGAAATGTGTTTCAATAAAATATATGAAATTGGAATCATATTTAAGGGATAGTAAGATTGCATAAGTAGAAAACATAACAATGTCTTGATACATACTTTGAATTTCTCTTCTTTTTTTAACTTTAAACTCATAAAAAGTAAAGATAGGTATGTAGGTTATAAGAAAATTCAAAAATCTAAAGAATGATCATTCAAAAGTCATAAAGTAGTTTTCAAACAAAGATGGGTACTGTTATACATCATATACTATAGTGCCAAATAAATGAAGCATCTGAAAAATAAATTGTTTTTCTAATACATCTTCTGCCAGTGTTCCTTGTAGAACAAATTTGATGCTTAACAATATTCCAAAGAAGTAAGACAATGACGTGCTGTTTTTCTTAAAAGCAATGTTGTTTTCAATTACTATGAAAAGTATAGTATAATCATAGACGTATAGTATAATCATAGTGTATAAAATCATCACAGGTATATAACATACGCCTTTATTTTTAAAAAATAGATCTTTCAAGGGATTTAATACACCATGATGACAAATTTGGAGTTAAATGCCAGTCACTACCTTTCTGACAAGCATAGTTTAAATTGAGAAAGTTGTTATCTGATTGGTTGTGTGAGATGATTTGAAATATGATGACATAATGTATCAATTCCTGAGTTCTCTGCAGGGATAATGAAGAATATCATTGATATGCAGTGTCACAATAGGTGGGTGTTGAATACATTAGAAATCAGACTTCCAGTGGTCATTTTGGTCCCAGGAATCCTCTGCAAAAATATTCATGCTCACACACTTCTATATTTTTCAATTACATAATGCTGTGTATTCTATTTATTTGAATCCTGTGTTTATTATTTTTACAAACAACCCAAGGCAGTGAACATATCCAACACATCTTTAGGAGTAACCCTCCCATACTACCAACTCTTACAATACTAGACAACACAGTATCAACTGTAGAGACCTTCAAATTTCTAGGTTCTAAAATATGTCAAGACCTAAAATGGACACCTAACATCAAAAACGTCATCAAAAAAGCACAACAAAGAATGTTCTTTCTGCACCAACTCAGAAAGCTCACACTGCCCAAGGAGCTGCTGATACAGTTCTACAGAGGAATTATTGAGTCTGTCACCTGTATCTCTATAACTGTTTGGTTTGGTTCTGCAACCCAACAAGACAGACACAGACTTCAGAGGATAATTAGAACTGCAGAAAAAACAATTACTACCAACCTGCCTTCCATTGAGGACCTGTATACTGCATGAGACAAAAAGAGGGCTGTGAAAATATTTACAGACCCCTTACATTCTGGACATAAACTGTTTTAACTCCTACCCTCAAAACAACACTATAGAGCACTGCACACCAGAACAACTAGACACAAGAACAGTTTTTTTCCTGAATGCCATCACTCTGCTAAACAAATAATTCCTCAACACTGTCAAACTAGTTATTAAGTCTGCATTACTATTAATCTTATCGTTCCTATCACCCATCTCCTCCCACTTAAGACTGTAACCTTGTTGCTGGTATCCTTACGATTTATATTGACTGTTTCCTAACATGATTTGATTGCTTATCTGTTCCCTATGACTATCATTGTACCTTATGATTCTTGATGAATGTGTCTTTTCTTTTATGTACACTGAGAGCGTATGCACCAAGACAAATTCCTTGTGTGTCCAATCACACTTGGCCAATAAAGAATTCTATTCTATTCTATTCTATTTTCGTCCTCCTATTTTCTCCACAACCCTGTGAGGTGTGGGGTTGGGCTGAGAAAGTGTGACTGGCCCAGAGTCACCCATCTTGCTTTCATGGCTAAGGCAGGAACCCACAGCCTCCTACTTTCTGGTCTGGTGCCTTAATAGCACTTAGCAATAGCACTTAAACTTACTGTATATACTGCTTCGCAATGCTTTAGAACCCTCTCTAAGTGGTTTATAGAGTCAGCATATTGCCCTCAATAATCTGGGCCCTCATTTTACCAACCTCAGAAGGATGGAAGGCTGAGTCAACCTTGAGCTGGTGAAATTTGAACTGCCAAACTGCTAGCAACAGGCAGCTTGCAGTACTGCATCTAACCACTGCACCACCACGGCTCATAATCACTTAACCACTAAATCAAACTGGTTTCGGTCTATATGCATACCTTTAAAAAAATTCACGTTCTGCTTTTACTAAACTAGATCATTAGGATTCTCATATTGCCATCTAATATGATCAGTCTTTAAATTCAAGGAGGATTTACGACTTTTAGTATCCATTCAGTTTGTAGAATACCGTGCACCATATTCAATTGCAACCTAATAAACAATGATTCAACTTAATCAGCCTTGAATCTTCATATAATCTTTTTGCATGATTAAAGAACTATTTAACTTTTTGGTGTATTTTCCTCCTCTCTTCAGTTTCTTTAATGTAAGAGCCAAAATAAAAACAGGAAGTGTGATCAAAATAATGAGAAATGCAAGTCTTTACAATCTTTTCTTTTAACTGCCAAAGGGTTCATACTGTACACAAAAGATTAAGGACAGATGAAAAATTGATTAAGAAACAGATAAAAGACTAAATGAGTCCCTAGAGGTAAGTTTCCAATGAAAAGATACTGATGTATAAAGTGTACTTGAACAGTACTATTTTTTTAATACTGAAAATGGGTATTCTTATGGCCATAATAGTATGTAAAATTTAGCATTCAGTAGGAACAGTGAGAAAGCCTTCTAAGTTAAAAATGAGAATGCTGAAAGTGTAAATTGAACAGCTGGAGCTCTTAGCAATTTTGAGATTCAGAATTTGATGCATGTGTTAATCACTTATTATACTTCATACAATAGCTTACTTTATTGTAACTGTAAATAATCTGAATTCAAAGCCATAATAATACATACAACTAATAAAGCAAACTAAGCAACAGCAGGTTTTTTTTTAAAGCTGGTACTAATTGTACATGGCCAAGATGGCAACTATGGGGACAAAGTCAGGTTATCTAACCACCAAATTATTGACATTGAGATTTACAGAATATCCAATCATTTGTTTCTCGTGTGGTATACTTCTAATAGTTAATGGTCTCACTCCACAGAATTGTGAATGCAAGCAGAAGCCATGTCAATTTCTGGAGGGAAAAAATCTTATAAGTGGCTTGCTGTACAATTAGCCATCTGACTTAAACCCTTTTTTATACCTCAGTATATGCAAATATTGAATATTTTCCTCATCTGAATGCCCAAAGGGATCCTGAAATCAGTTCTCCGTGCTAGGTGCATACGCTCCCTTCAAGAATGCATAATCAGTTCTGTACTATATGAGTTGTCCTTATACCCCCTAAATATTTGGGTTATTTCCAATTAGACAGTTCATACTGAATCAATTTCAGTACTACATCAGTGGCAATTTGCACTTTTTGTAACCAATCCTGATTTGGATTTCGGTAACCTCACCCAAGCCCATAGACAGAATAACTTTGTAGTTTGATAAATTATTTGCATTGAACAATTATCTCACATGCTTATTCTGTGCTATTGAAGAAATGCTGACTAAATGCAATCACAATGAAAAAAAACCTAATAAAATTTCCAAATGGAAATGTAAACTTTAAATTTTCTTCACCGCCTAATTATTGGCAACACAACACCTTTTGTGAGGCAGAAACCCAGCTCTATAATTCCAGATTAAAGAAGTTGCAGGTGGAAATTATATATTAGTCACAGTTTCTCAATTGGAGGATTTATCTTCAGGAAAGGAAACAAATTCTCAAGAGTTCTGTTAACATAAAAACATTCCAAGTAAACCACAGCAGATGTCTTTTCAGGTCAGAGCTAAAGTTCAAACTAGTTCTGTATGAGGATTTCATATATTTGATTGCCATAAGAAAGTACTGGGAAGCATATCTCTCAGAGATTGAGCCTGTGAACTTAAATTATATTTTTCTGTGCATCATTCCTCATGTTATCACTTAGGTGCAAAAAGTCTAGAGTAATGTGATTTTACCCGTAAAAATGTTTGGATATTAATTGGATACATGCCTAGAGCACTCAAAGTCTCATGAGTTGTCAAGGAAATATTTCCACTCCTTATTGCCATCTATAACAGGGAGGGAAGGAGGGAGGGAGAGAGATTGACTATAAACCAGAGATTCTGTTCTGCCTTTCAAAACCATAGAGTAACTCCACCATTATTCTTAATCAGATACTAGTATAACAGTATTCTGGATTTTTTTTTTTAAAGTCACCAATAGAATGCCCTACCTACTGCCAGTTTTCCCACTATAAAGATCTTTATGTAACCTGTTGTGTTTTGTTCCTTCAACCTTTTCTCTGACTATGAAGGCTTGGACTTTCTTTTGGAGTTTTCATTGTTCTTTGCAGCTGTTAGGCGTCTATGTTGTCTTTTAGCAGAGTATAGTGGGTGAAGTAGCTTTTTTCTTGGGGATGTTTTTAGTGGTACCACCTCCTCCCTGTTCTTGTCCTCAGCTTTATCACCTCATTGTTTATCGGAAACCAGGGCAGATACAATGTCTGAAAAGAAGCTATTCTCAAGTTACCTTTTTAGTGTTTTGTTTACAAAATTTTCAGGCTCCAGTTTTTGTCTATACCAGTGATGGCGAACCCTTTTGGCACTGAGTGCCCAAACCGGAACATGTGTGCGTGTGTGTGCGCATGCGTGCGCCAGAGTGCCAGAAACCCAAAGACCAGCTGGCTAGTGCCAGCACTGGCACTCTGGCAAGTGCAAAAACCAATGCACCAGAAACCAGAAGAACAGCTGGCAATGACACATGCGCCCACAGAGAGAGCTCTGCATGCCACCTCTAGCACATGTGCAATAGGTTTGTCATCACGGGTCTATACACTGGTTGCAAGTGGTTTTCTTTTCTAAACTAACAGCCATTCAGAAGGGCTTCCCAATACTGTTTTTAATCCTTTAAGAGTATGGCGATGAAATCACTGTACCTAAGGCTGTTCAGTTACACGCTATACAACTGATATTCCATCACTATCATCTAATTTCATTTACATTTAACACATTTAATTTTGCTGTACGAGGTGCCATGGCAGTGGCTAACTAACTAACTATATAGTTTGGTGTGGGAAAGCTGGAACCTGTCAACTTTAAATAGCATCATTAAGACAAATACATGGATGATGGGGAAAGGTGTGGATTTTTTTTTAGTGGTAAAGAATAGAGAGTTTGTTTCTATTGAACAGCCTGCTAGGGAGTGGGGCCTTAAGGCAAGCTATATATAAATAAATAAATAAATAAATAAATAAATAAATAAATAAATAAATAAATAAATAAATAAATAAATTTCTATACCGCCCTTCTCCCGAAGGACTAATGGTGGTGTACAGCCTATTAAAAGCACAAAGACAAACATCAGTTAAAAATAATTAAAATTATTAAATAATTTCGGCTCAAATTTAAAACCCCAAAATTTAAAACACCCAATTTAAAAATCATTACATTGATAGCCCGGCCTGGCGGAACAACAGGGTCTTGAGGGCACAGCCAAATACACGGAGGTCAGAGATCTTACACATTTCCGGGGGCAGTTCATTCCACAAGGCAGGGGCTCCCACAGAGAAGCCCTCCCACTGGGTGTCGCCAGCCGACATAACTTGGCTGATGGCACCCTGAGGAGACCCTCTCTGTGGGAGCAAACTGGCCGGTGGGAGGCTATTGGTGGCAGAAGTCGGTCTCAAAGGTGCCCGGGTCCTATGCCATGGAGCACTTTAAAGGTGGTAACCAACACCTTGAATTGCGCCCGGAAGACCACTGGGAGCCAGTGCAGCTCACGCAGGAGGGGTGTCACGTGGGCACAACGAGTTGCGCCCATAACCACCTGCGCAGCTGCATTCTGGACCAGTTGGAGCCTCCGACTCTTCAAGGGGAGCCCCATGTAGAGAGCATTACAATAGTCCAGCTGGGAGGTGACAAGGGCATGAGTGACCGTGCGCAAGGCATCCTGGTCCAGAAAGGGCTGCAACTGGCGAATAAGGCGAACCTGATAAAAAGCCCCCCTGGCCACAGCCATCATATGCTGTTCTAAAGACAGCTGTGCGTCCAGGAGGACACCCAAATTGCGAGCCCTCTCTGTGGGAGGCAGGGATTCACCCCCAATAGTCAGCGATGGCACCAGCTGACTATACTGGGACACCGGAAGCCACAGCCACTCCGTCTTGGAAGGGTTGAGTCTGAGCCTATTTCTCCCCATCCAGACCCGCACGGTCTCCAGGCAGCAAGACATCACATCAAGGGCATCGTTGGGGTGGTCTGGGGTAGAGATGTACAGCTGACTATCATCAGTGTACTGATGGGGTGACTCTCACCCCAAAACCATGGATGATCTCATCCAGTGGCTTCACATAAATGTTGAACAGAAGGGGTGAGAGGACCGACCCTTGCGGCACTCCCCATGCGAGGCGCCTCGAGGTCAACCTCTGCCCCCCTGCCAACACAAACTGCGAACGGTCGGAGAGGAAGGAGGAGAACCACCACAAAACGGTGCTCCCTATTCCTAACCCCCTCAACCGCTGCAGCATGATACCATGGTCGATGGTAACAAAAGCCGCTGAGAGATCTAATAGGACCAGGACAGAGGAGCAACCCCTGTCCCTAGCCCTCCAGAGATCATGCACCAATGTGACCAATGCCGTTTCTGTGCTGTACCCCTGCCTGAAGCCCGACTGGTATGGGTCCAGATAGATAGCTTCATCCAGGTGCCGGGGAAGCTGTCATGCCACCACGCTCTCAACAACCTTCGCCACAAAGTGAAGGTTGGAGACCGGACAGTAGTTAGCTAATTCAGCCGGATCCAGGGAAGGCTTCTTGAGGAGGGGCTTCACCACCACCTCTTTCAAGGCGGCGGGAAAGGCACCCTTACTCAGAGAAGCACTTATAATCCCCTGGAGCCAGCCTCGTGTAACCTCCCGGGAGGCCAGTACCAACCAGGAGGGACACGGGTCCAATAAACACGTGGCTGCACTAATCTTACCCTGAACCCTGTCCATATCCTCGGGAGCCACAGGATCAAACTCCTCCCAGATAATATTCTCAAGACCTGCCCTCATCTCCGCCGCCAATTCAGCCCGCCATTGTGTCGGCTGTCGCCGCCCCACCACCCCAGGGCATAAAAACACCAGTGACTGGCCGTTGATACCTTCAATCCCGCAGCCCTTAGTCTCCACAAATTCTCCCCAGCCATGATGTTTCGGGGGACAAAAATGCCCTCAATAGGCTGGGGAAGAGTTCCCATCACTGGGGGTTGGGGCTAAGATGACAAAGACAGCCCCAACGGACCCCAAAACACTGAATCCATCCCAAAGTCGGCTGCGGATTCAGGGTAGCGTCACCATCTTGCGCATGCTCCGGGAAAATATATTTAGCTTGGACACAGCTAGATAAAAAAAAGCAAGAGTTGATATTCTTTGTACAGGTAGTCCTCGACTTATGACCACAATTGAGCCCAAAATTTCAGTTGTTAACATTTGCCCCATTTTATGACTTTTCTTGCCACATTTGTTAAGCGAATCACTACAGTTGATAAGTTAGTAACGTGGTTGTTAAGTGAATCTGCTTTCCCCATTGACTTTGCTTGTCAGAATGTTGCAAAGGGAGATCATGTGAATCTGTGAACCTGGGACACAGCAAAGGTCATAAATATGAACCAATTGCCTAGCACCTGAATTTTGATCACACGATCATGGTAGTGCTGCAGAGGTTGTGACTGTGAAAAATGGTCACAAGTCATATTTTTCAGTGCTGTTGTAACTTTGAATGTTCAGTAAACAAACTGTTGTAAGTTGAGGACTACCTGTGTTGAAAAACTCTGGTTATAGCACTATAGATAGCAGGACAAATTTTAAAACATGAAGATATTTTCAAATTCATCTGGATTCATTTAAACATGTGATATAAAGCTAGAGAAGTAGATTGATGTGGAATGCTTTGACTGGTGTAATTTTCCCACTATCCTAGTGTTGGCTTTAACATTAAAATGTCAAACTCATTTATTTACGATTGGAACTGATTCTTGTATTATATAAGCAGAAATATGAAGTGCATAAATAAATACATAGCAGGGATCTCTCATATGTTTGCCTTTTGGAGTACTGTATTTTTCGGAGTATAAGACACACTATTTTCCCTTCTAAAAGAAGCTGAAAATTTGGGTGCGTCTTATACTCCAAATGTAGCTTTTTCTTCAGCCCTAATGAGGTGAGTGAAGCGATTGCTTTGCCTGCTCCCTCCGACTCTCAGTTGTGAAGCTTTTTTCCAGCCCTAATTAGGCGCTACTGAAGTGAAGCGATCTCCGTGGTTGCCTGTTTTTCTCATTGCTTCTCTCTCCAAAGATCAGTTGTGCTTTAGAAGCTGTTTTTTATCCCCAAACAGGGGATAAAAACTAGCAAACTAATGTGCTGAAGCTGACCAGACTAAAGACGCTAGCCAGATGAATACCTGGTAGGCAGATTTTTTCTCCTATTTTCCTCCCCAAAAACTAAGCTGTGTCTTATACTCCAGGGCGTATTATAGTCCGAAAAATACAGTAAGTTTGCATTACGGTGGAATAAGTCCTTCGGAAGAACATCAGTTAAAATTGAAAGATACAGCAAAATGTTTTGGTGTCTTCAAAAAAACATGACCCACATTTTACACATTTCAGAATATGCTTATAATATTAATTTTATTAGATCATAGAAATATTTAATTTCTGTGTTGATGGCCCAAGACGATTTGCTGAGTGAAAAGTAGTTCAAACTATGTCATTCACTTACATGTTGCTGATGTTTTATTTACATTGCCCAAACCAGACTGCAGATTGGCCCCATTTTTCTATCATACCTCTAAAATTTCGTTCTGCTCAAAAAATCAGTATAGAAAATGAATAATTATAGATATTTAAATATCTAAGTTCCCTAGCACTGGAGACATTTTATTTACAGCTTGAACATTATCAGACATAGTAATTATGATTCAACTATAGTAGGAACACATCACAAAAACATTTCCTAGAAACTACCTTCCTCTGGCTCAGATGGGAACATGGCATTCACATTATTTCTATCATAAAAGTCTCATTAAGTTACAATAATAATAAAAATTTGCAATGCCATTAAGAAAAGGCAAACAAGCTAAAGTAACAAAGAGTTTTGGTTAAAAATGTATATACATCTTTGTAGTATTGATCCAAATAACTGGGCATTATTTTACTTCTATTTAAAACAAATAAGTAAACATGAGTTCTCAAAAATCAGTTTACAAAAAAAGGGGAAAGGAAGGGAAAAATTACTAATTCCAAGATTCAGCATTAACAATTACATTGAAATTGTTAATGCCCTATTATATCCCATTTAACTAATGTTGGCAAGTTTCTTTTAATTCCTAAAGTCCATTAGTGCTAAATGATGTATTGATTGAATCTCTTGATACCAGAAAATTTAAATTTTGCAAAAATTACATTTTTTATAAAATGAAGTCTTTTTTTTAAAAAAAAAAGATAACTAATAATTGGTATGTAATTGTTTCTAAAAAGATACAGAACTTTGTTTCCTATTTAAAAATACTGACAGAACAAAATCAACATGATTAGTATTATTATTATTGCTTAGTTAATCAAAACCAGTGATTTGAATATTTTTTAAGCCAAAGTGAAAATAAAATTGATTTTATATATTGGTATATATCAATAGAGATTATTATTTTGCTTGATAATTGCTGAAATCTATGAGAACATAAGCAGGAAAAAAAGAATAATCAAACAGTTGCAGATATTCCTACTACTTCCTAATACTCAGAAACTCTTCAAAGTTTCTAAGTTACTAAACTTGCTAAATCGCTAAAGCATTTCAAAACTCTACTTCTGTGATTCTTAACTTACAGGATGGCACAAAAAACCCCACATAATTAAAATTTTACTCTCATCACTACTGACAAAGCAGGAAATCTCTATAAAATAACACACATCTTCTTATGATGATCTCTTAAATGTTGGGAAAAGAAAGCTTGATTGAATAACGTAGGGTGCCCTCACTAGCCTTTTCATGATTCTCTGGGTTTATTAGCAGTTCTAATAGGGTATAAAAATTTATTAAAAGAATACTAAGATTACATTTTCAAACTAATATTGGGCAAATATACCGTCAACTCTTTCCATTTGAATTGCTGATTGTTTGGCTTTACAGAAGTGATTGTTCAATTGCTATTAAGTCAGTACCAACTCTTAGCAATACGTAAATAGATTCTCTCTAAAATGACATATTTTTTATTTAATCTTTTAAGTCTCTTCGAGGCACATTCATTGTTATTGTAACCAAATCCATCCAGCTTTTTCTCAATGAGTTGAATGTGGCGTTATATTCTACTAGATTATTAACTGTGATTTATTTGATTCAGTTTCATGAATATTAATGGTAGCTTATTTGTTAAATTTCCTTTCAAATTCCAGCTGTTTCTTATTTGCCTGTCCTGTATATTAGTCAATATTCTTCAAATATTGCTCAATAATTGTATCAAGCAGTTATCAACTATAATTTTGGACTTACATAACACTTAAGCTTATTGAATAATTTAATATATTAAAGTCCAAGAACCACTGGTACTTTAGGGGCGCGCTGTTCACAATGCTGTGTTCTAAATCCATTCAGAATGATACATGACGTTCCTCTAATTTTGCTTTCAATCTGAAGTGAATTCTCTTATTAATTTCACATTTCTGCATGAAATATTATAGGTAAGACAGGGAAACCTCCTATTAAGGGAGGTTTCCCTGTCACAGCAAATATTATTATATCAGTTACAATAATCACATAACAAAGCATCATGGGACACCTATAAAACAAATTAGCTTTTCTATTCTATTGATGTCTTTATTGTCAGTGTATTTGCAAGCAACCTGTTCCATGGCTTCTCTAGTAACTTCCAAAAAGAACAGCAAAGCTTCAATTGTAAAGAGCCCAATTCAGAATATCTTGGTTGTGATGGATAAAATTTTAGTTTAGACATCATCCCTAAATAATAGATAACATACATTTCTTTCAATGTAATCTAAACAATAGATGTAATTTATATCATTTATGTGATTAAGTAAATCAATTTATTACATTTACCTAAATTTATGTCATTTGTATTTTCCAAATGACACAAATCTACAAAACATTGATGTATGTTTGTCAGTTAATTCTAGAGTTGATGTAAATTATATTGATTATACATGCATTGGATTTAATGTATATACTTTCCACCCAGCTAATTTATAAAAACAATATTTATTTTGTACTTTGGAAACTAGATTTGTCAGAGAAGAAACCCAAAAAAATTGTTGGATAATCCCTACAGCTAGATGATTTCTGACATAAAATAAAATCTCAAAGAAAAGAAGAAGTAAGCTTCATCAGTTAGGAGCATGCCTCTGTAATCCAGCACCATTAGCCTCCATTACTTATTATCTCTGTCAAACCCTGGCATTACAAGTCACTTTTCAGGAGTTACTTATGGGGTAACATTTCTGCTGCTCCAGATTTTTTAAAAAAATTCCCATGGAAACAATAGAGAAAATCTATCAAATCGACTGTAATCCATTATGTAATACAGAGGTGGGGAACGGTGGTCCCTTTATGCTTTGTGGACTTCAGCTCCCAGAAGTCCACAAGTCATAAAAGGGCCATTGCTCCCCATCCCTGATGCAATATTTATTTATATATTCGATGTTACATCCCACTTTTCTTCCAAGAACTCCAGATGATTACTGGGGAGTGTCCCTTCACTTTATCCTCTCAAAGCTATCCCACGAAACAGGCTGGGTGGATATTAGCCTCCAATAACTCTACCAGGTGAGTTTCTATGGGTAAGTGAGAACTAGCATTTCCCCAATCCTGATCTAATATCTAAACCATTATGCTGCCCTGGCTCTTAATCCTAAATTTATGAACTAATCCAATAATTCAAAGAAAGAACACTAATACACAATACAGATATGTTTATGAAAAGTAAAACAGCTTTCACACACAAAAAATTCTTAGCCAAAAATATAACAACAGAAAAACAAAATTCATGTTTGAAAGCAATATAAATACAACGCAACATGAAGCTTTTATGAATGCCTGGGATTTTCCTGGTGTGTAGAAGAGAATAAAGACACAAAGACAACCTATTCAAACTTGAATAGGTTGTTGAATCAGAGTACCACTGCCAATGCAAAGATAACAAAATATAAAATCAAAACGTCTACATGGTGATTTTAAAAAAAAAACAACTTTAGGATTTCAGAGGGAAACATCTTCAGCTCTTATTTAATACATGCATGGATCAATGGTCAGGCACATAATAAAATAACAAACTATGACAATCTTGTATCGCACAGCAGTATATCTGCCTTTGGGTATCATCAGGGATGAATTAATCAGCACACTCTCAACCTGTGATAATCAGCAATGATATAGCCCAGCTAAACCAGAGGCAATTCTCCCCCTTCTCTTTTTGAATAAACCGTCTAAAAGATAATCTTCTAGTTAATTTAAGCTGCAACACTCAAATAATTTGCTTTAGCAAAGGACCTCTGGGAACTTTATTAAACTGGGCAGGATGGTTTATAGACACAGCATTCACGATTAACAAAATATTTTATCTACCAAATTACAATTTGAAGAGTCTCCATTTCCAGTTCATTGCTTCCCTTTCTTTCTTCAGATTTTACCGGCTTTGGAGTCCAGCTATTTTTTGCTTGGACACAGAGGTGAAATCCAGCAGGGGTAGAGAAACCAGTAGTGGAAATTTTGAGCAGTTCGGAGAACCGGTAGTGGAAATTTTGAACAGTTCGGAGAACTGGTAGTGGAAATTTTGACTAGTTCGGAGAACCAGCAACCACCCCTGGCTGGCCCCAGAGTGGGGTGGGAATGGAGATTTTGCAATATCCTTCCCCCAGGAGTGGGGAGGGAATGGGGATTTTGCAGTATCCTTCCCCTGAAGTGGGTTGGGAATGAAGATTTTGCAGTATCCTTCCCCTGCCATGCCCACCAAGCCTCACCATGCCCACTAAGCCACATCCCCAGGACCGGTAGTAAAAAAAAATTGGATTTCACCACTGCTTGGACAGTATAAAAATATGTGTTCCTTTTTATTGGTTCCTTCTAGAAAAGTGTGTTTTCATCTTTTAAACCTGGGGCTTCTCGCCAAGTGATTCTCTTTCTAGACTGTCAATGTAGGAGAATAGGAAAAGAATATTAATTGGAATGCTAATTTAGTTATTCATGCTGAAAGACAGAATAAATTATTATATAACATTCTTTGTTTTGGATATTTATACCACCTTAATATTTTATTGAACATGGAGAATCATTAATGAAACAACTGATAAGCAATAGCATATTATGGCATGCACCTCAATTATCCAAGTAATTAGAAGATTCAGGATGTTTAAAAAAAGGTAATTCAGTTAGAAGGGGATAAGAAAAAGCCCAATTTCCCCAAAATCTTTTATAGATTAAATGAAAGAGAATGGATTTTGTTTTGATTGCTTATTTCTGATTTGTTCACATAAATCCAAAAACTTAAAAATCAAATCCAAGGAGGTCTTCAAGGAGCTTTTTCTAAAGGCAACTGGACTGATTTTTCTTTAAGGAAGAAGAAGATGTTTCATTTCTCCCACAAGAAGCTTCACCCAATGAAGAAACGAAACATCTTCTCCTGTTCCTCAAGGAAAAAAATAGCCCAATTGCCTTTAGAAAAAGCACCTTTGAGAAAACTATGACCTGGCTGACTGAGAATCTCCACAGACAAACCTGGGAGGCCAAATTGATATAATTATGCTTCACAAAATGCATCGTGGAGTGCAGCTGCTCTTTTAAGATCTCATCAGTCCAGAGGTCAATACATACTTGCAGCCACTAAACTCTTTGAGGATGAACTTCTAGCACAATTACTACATGGCGCACAACTTGGATTAATTCCCAACCTTGCACTCCTGGAAATTTTTCCATCTCCTTTTTTTAAGAGCAATTTTTCCAATTTCTCATTGTGTCACAATGCATTAGTGCCCATGAAAGCAGGAATGGTGAGAGTGGAGACCAGAATATGTCAGGGAGCAGTGCTGGATGTAGTCAATACTTTCCTCTAGAGCATGGGTGTCAAACTTGCCACGTCATGTTGCTGTCATGTGACGTTTCACCATGTTTTTCCTGTTCGCAGAGCTGGGTTGGGTGTGGTCTGTACATGACGCACCGTCAGTTTGACACCCCTGCCCTAGAGGCTTAGTTCCACTGACATTAACTGGACAGATTTGGATAGACACAAACAGTTTACAAGTTCTGTCTCCCAGGACTTTCTCCTGGGAGAAATACATGCTATTTCTGGGCTATGAGCAGTGGTGGAATGCTGCCGGTTTAACAACCAGTTCGGTGAGCACATGCTTTGGGCTGAAAATGGAGCATTTAGAAGTTCAGCTGCTTACCTTTCAAATCAGCAACGGTAAGTAGAACAGCGAGGGGGGTGGGAATCAGCTGTGCCACATGATTGGGATGAGCTAGAAAGAGGAAATAAAGGACAGGATAGGACGGGGGCAGGTAGGCGGGGCCATCTGATCATCAGTGCTACTGGTTCATTCGAACTGGTCTGAACCGGCTGAGTACCAACTCTAGCTATGAGTAAGCAAAGGCTTCACTCAAACAATATTTGGTCAACACAGACCAACAAATGGATGCTGCTAATATTACTCAGTTTCCCATGGCACCAACTATGTGTCACAGAGTTTAACATCCTAAATCAGAGAAGGGCCTTCTCCTTAATTTTATGCAATTTATGCTTTTTCTTCAGCACTTCTGGCTGGAATATATAAAAAGATAACATGTCCATTACAAGTAGGTCTCGCCTAACGACCACTTGTTCAGCAATCATTTGAAGTTACAACAGTACTGAACAAGGACGATCAAAGTTTAGCTGTTGCAGCATCCCCATTGTCATGAGTCTTGATTTAGATGCTTGACAATTGGTGTGCAATTAGATAGTTGCAGTGTCCCACAGTCAAATGTGATTGTTATTTGCAATCTTCACTGCCAATTTTTAACAAAGAAAGTCAATGGGGAAGCTGGCAAGAAATCATAACTTGTAGTCATGCTTACTGGCTGCATGTGATTTGATTAATGATTGCTACTTGAACAGCTGGAACTGCCATCCTAAATTGGTATGGTCACATTAATTGTTACTTTATGGCCACATGACTTAGGAATGGAGTTGCCTATTCAAAATATGGCTGTTAGCCGAGGACTACCTATAGGTGCTATGACCCAGGTGACCTAGGTAGAGACAGGCTACGATAGAGTCCTTTATTGCTCTGTTAAATCCTGCAACGAAGAACCCTACAATGGCCAGTAAGGTTCCACCCCACACTTCCCTGAAGGCAGCACTCACAGTCTAATAAAGGAACGCTAGTAATCACCAAAGTCAATTTTCAGAAGCAGAGAGGAAGTCTAAAGACAAGGTGAAGCTCATAGGGCAAGATCCAGAGTCAAGGTCTAAAGGGCAAGGTAGGTCCATGAGACAAAAGGCAAATCCATAGGACAAAGGCATAGGCTGAAATATGAGTCAAGGATGAGTTTTTTTCCCCAAAGCCAGGGAAGTGCATGCCCAAAATAAACAATAGTTCAATCTATTCTGGCCTCTGCTTAAATTAACCCAAGCCAGGTGTTCCTTGTGAGGAGGGATGGGGCAACCTTCTCCTGACCTCCTTTGAGCTTGCTTCCACTCTACTCTCTGTGCCCTCGGATCGAGTGGGGGAAGCAGCCGTTCCTCATCAGAGGGGATCTGTTGCCTCTCAGCACCACTGTCTTCAACTGATTTTCTCCCGTGTCTGTGAGGGCAGGCAGTTCTCTGTCTGGTTGACCAGCTCTCCCAATGTTTGAGGGGCCTGGGACACTATCATCCTCAGCCCCTGGCCTTTCAAACATGCCAAGGGAGATGTGAACCCAGATTGTTGGGGGCAATATGCTAATGCTAATGCAATATGCTAATATGCAATATGCTATACGCTAACTTTGTAAACTTTGTAAACCACTTAGAGAGGGCTGTAAAGCACTATGAAGCGGTATAGAAGTCTAAACAATAACAATAACAACAACAACAACAACAACAACAACAACAACAATAATAATGTGCCATCCCCATCGAACAGTCCCAGTTCCTCCTCCTCTTCCTCCAATGGAACCATGACCATATGTGAATGTTCCTGTGAGTAGGACAAATCAAAACTATTGAACATTATGTACTACCATTTATATGTTGAACCCCAGAATGCTCCTGACAAAGCAAAACAAGATTTGCCAAGCTAAACACTAAAAGCATTTTCTACTTTCTAACATTAATCCTGAAACAAAAGATAGCCAGATTTTGTGTGGCGGGATACAAGTCAGACAAAGGATAACTAATAGTCACTGAAACCACTTGAATATGGATAGCTGGTTCAGGCTCAGAATTAATCATTGGTTACTTTTTAGCTTCTCGAGGGTATTTATGCAGTGGTGTGTCAGTGGCATGTCAGATATGATACTATATTCTTCTCAGGTTTGACAAAGATCTGTAAGAGAAGTTTACATTCTTAAAATTCTTTTTAATATAATTGTATTGCTTTACCTAGCAATATTTCTTTGTATATTATGCTACCATTTTAAAATTTATACTGCCTAGCTTGTTATTTTTTTTCCTCTTTGTTTGTACATGTGTAACCTGAGCAAACATCTTAGAATTCTCTGTTTTTAATATTGCTTTAAGCCAAAATTCTTTATTTCTCCTGACTAGCCTGATGGTGTTTTGGATTTTTGCATATTGATTTCCTCATGCTGGTTAATGATAACAATAAACATATATTATTCTTTAACAAAGTTTGATTTCCAATGGATTTTTTCTAATTAGCCATCTTTGGAAGGGGCGGTGAGTAGGAAGGTTAATAAGTGAAAAACCATAGTTTGTAAATTCTACTACAAATTGCCTCTCAGTGTCCAAATATGATTTATTTATTTATTCTTAATTAGCATATCACCAACTTGTTATACCAGTTCTTGGATTTTTGGATGTCTAATCTCTGTAACTGAAGTGTAAATTTTATCTTGGTTAGCATGTGCATTTGATTTTTCAAAAGTTCTCTGTTGCTGTCAATCCACTCTTCACTACAATGAAACACTCCTTCTAAAAGATATTTTTATTTTATCTGTGAAAATATCCTTATGCATGAATCTTTATACTGATGTCTCTGAATTCCTAAAACTGCTCTTCAGAAAAGAAACTGAACAGATTATAGATGGAATTGCTGAGCACAGCGCTGTGGGGATTTAAGCTGAAAATATTAGAACTGAAAATAGTTTCAACAACTTGAATAATATTAGCAAAACAATCATCACTGCAAAATACTGAGACTGTTCGCTAGGCAAAAATGCAGATAAAACCGCTTTTAAGGCACTTTGTACCAATTGCCGGGTAATTGAGAACTGATACATTATGTTATACTGCGGTTTGTTGTCAGAAACTTGCCATGTAGTTAAAGGAATGTGCCAGAAATCATAGAAATGGAGCCTATTTGAAGCTTGACTTTTTTAAAATAAAATTTTTAAATACAAATACAGCCTCAAAACAACCAAAATATTTAACATTTATTTTGAATGCAACTTTGTATATGGATTTTTTTTAAAGAACGCTACAGCCAATGCTTTGAATGGAAGGTCCACATCATAAAATAGCATTAGTACTACAATCCAGATTTATTCATCCATTTAGTCAGTCAGTCACAGTATTGATGGATCACTCTATGACTCCCAAAGAGAAGCTTCCAAAAAGGGACCAGAAAAAATTATAAGACATTCTCATATTATATTCAGCACCACCAAAATATTACCTTTTTAAAAAATGGCTATATATCTGTGGGGGAATCACCAGCAAAAGAAGGGAAGAGAGTAAAAAGGAATTCCAACATTGACCAGTCTAGTAAAACACTTATCTATTTCCTTCCCAAGGGAATGAAGTCAGTCTGTTAAGATACTTGTAAAATAGGTGATCAACAATAAAGAAATCACTCTGTCCTATTCATGGAATTGTTCTGATTCTTTATATGATTGGCTTTTCATGGTCATTTACAAAGAAGGAACAAGCCAGAAACAAGCCAAAAATGTTCTCCAACCTCTTGGGATCCCACAACTATTGCTCTCCTACTCATCTTAAATGTCTGAACTCACAGCTCTCATCTTGTATTCTGATGGGAGTACAGTTCCTTGAGTGTATTTTGTTCTCTCAAAATTTGTTTTGGGTTAATAGCTCTTTAGACCATTGCTTTTCTTAGGACCTACTGGACCTTGTGACCTCCTGTCATATGGCTATGTAGGGCACCAGCCACTAGTTAAGAATTATTAACTTTGTTATCTTGTGTTACCAACACATATAGATAAATTATCAGCATAAACTGCAATGTCGGCTTCATGCAACAAAATTGTATATTCTTAAATGATAATTTCATTGTAATATTGCTTCATTCTTTTCAAAAGGAAGAATATCATTTTAGCAAGCGAGAGACAGCACTGTGGGTGCTGCCTTCTTCATGCATATAAGCTCATTTTGGCTTAATGCAATGTTTTCTTAATTTAAATACCCTTGATTAAACAAGACTAGCTACTCTTTCCTCAATACATCAAAATATCAGTATACTCAAAACAAATTAATGAAGGGCACAATCAAATGTTAATCTAAAATTGTGAAAGGACAATACACAGTAACACCAGTTACTCTGTTGGTCAAAAGATTGCTGAAGCTAATAAGGTGTTTGGTCTCAAATCCTTTGCTGTGGCTGCTGTAGCATCGTGCATAGTCACAAACTATAGAGAACAGTATTTCAGTAAGTTGCTTCTTTGCTTGCTTCATGTCTTGCTAATTCCAGCCCCCAGCATTGAGTGTTGCACCTTGGTCCAGAACAAGCAATCTGATAAAGTAACTTTTTCTCTCACTTGTACAAAAAACATAAGAGTAAAGAAGATGTAAGAGGACCAGGCAAATCCAGGGATCAGCCCAGCTCTTCTGCCTGGTTTAACACAAAATTCTCTGTACTGTACTGCACTAGGGAGGCCACATTTTTGTCCAGTTCTGGCCACCAAGATCAAAAAAGATAGAAAGAGTGCACAGAAGAGCAATAAAGATAATTAAGAGTCTGGAGACTAAATTGTATGATGAACAGCTAAGGGAACTACGGTACGGTAGATATATTTAGCCTAACAAACAGAAGACTTAAGGGAGACATGATAGCATGTCTTCCAATACTTTGAAGGGCTGTCACACAATAAACGGGGTTGATTTATTTTTCATAGCACCTGAGGGCAGAACAAGATGCAAAGAGTGGAAGCTCATCAAGGGGTAGATTCAACCTGGAAATAAGGAGGAACTTCCTGACAGTAAGAAAGATTAATCAGTGAAACAGCTTGCCTCCCAGAGTTGTGGTGCTCTATTACTGGAGGCTTTCAAGAAAAAAAAATGGACAACCATTTGTCCAGGATGGTATAAGGACTCCTGCAGTGGTGGGTTGCCCCCGTTCGCACCAGTTCTATAGAACCGGTAGTAAAACTGGCAGGAGGCCCCGCCCACTGACCCTGATGTCATGAAAACACTTCTGCACATGCGGCCCCATTGCAAACCGGTAGTAAAGATAAGTAGAACCCACCCCTGGACTCCTGCCCTGGGCATGGTGTTGGACTAGAAGATCTCCAAGATCCCTTCATGACCTCTGATTCTTCCCATCTACACCTTGAGCTATCCCTGTCGCATTTATAGAATCATGTGGAGAAGGCAGCATGAAATGAAACTCATATAAATATCCCTTTCTACTTCCATGATATCAACTGCAATTAAAAAACAATGAAACAATAAGGAAAATGCTATTTATTCATCCCACAAGGGATGTTCTAATAGCACTAATAGCACATTTATGCCAGTGTTGAGGAGCAAACCAATTAATTTCTTCCCACTGAACCTGGAGCGGGAGGACATAGAATTACTATTAGAAACGGAGTTAACTTGATAGAACTTGGGATTCAGAGGTTGGTTTGCCTACAGATCTTTCCTGACCCAGCAGGTAGGAATTTTCTGATAGGTAATGTAATATAAATACTGTTTTTAAAAAGCTAATTAGGGATATTTTTTTAAAAAAAAATAGTTGACATTTTAGATCTCGTTTTCTCATGCCATTTCATTAGCACTAAGAATTTCAATCAGCAGCAATAGTTAATAGTTTAAAGCAGTGCCGTAAACATGTAATAGCTTCCTTTATACAAGCAATGAAAAAAAAAAGGTTTCCATTCAACTCCTTTTACTTTTCCCTCTCATCCACAACCAGCTGCTCTACACAAGGGTCAAACCCAGAAACTCTTGCTACAAGGGACTTGGTAGCTGTCTTGAAATTTGAAATAACGTAGATATCTTAAACCTGAGGAATGTAAATATTGATAACAGCTAAAGACAGACATCTCATGCAGTCTGAACAGATTGCTGGTATGCCTTGTAATCCAGCCACCTGCAGAATAAGATGCAAATGATAGATAATCACTGTGGAATCTCTCAAAAGAAGATGCTGAGGTACACTTATTTGTTGTTGTTTTCTGCTCCCCTAAATTCTGTAGCATAGTTTTCAATTTTAAAAATGTACCGAAACATGCACAAATATATTTATTTTTAAAAAGTATAAACTAAAATGTGAATTCTAGATGTAAAAATATATGAAAAGGTGTTTCAAGAAAGTGTATATTTCATAAATTTTAAATAAGAGTTGTTTTGACAAAAAAACAAAAACAAAAACAAAACAAAACAAATGGAATTATGAACACAAGCAAATTTGGCCGGAATCAAAAATAGTTCATTTGATCACTCATTAAAAGTTTATTTTTAATTTTAAAACGACTCTTGGAAGGGCAGAGAATCTCCTAGAATGAATGTGTAACATGGATTCTAAGAATGCTTTTGATTGTTGTAGTGCAAAATAACAGATTGCTGAAACACTGTCAGAGATTTTCTGTGTTCTGTCTTATACCAAACAAAATCAAGGCAGGATTAATTTGAGTGTCTTTCTCATGTCCTCCTGTTTCTCAGGACTAAGTACATGTAGTCCTTGACTTACAACAGTGTTCTGACCCCGCCTTAGCAGAAGCAAGAAACAGACTCCTTGTCATGAAAAAACCCTCTTTATTTACCTTTTGTGAATTAATTGCATTCACCCACCAAAAAGTCCTTCAAGGAGTTAACTGCAGTACAGACCTTATCAGTTCCTTGTGATAATTGCAAGCCCATGAGCTCCCAGCCGAAATGCTGCAAATTAAGTTCTGGCAAGCATTCTTTGTGGCACGAAACACAATAAGCAAAATCTTCAGAAATATGAACCGTTGTCTCCCATGACCACACCCTAATGGTGGGTTGCCCCCGATTCGGACCGGTTCACAAGAACCAGTAGTAAAACCAGCGGGAGGCTCCGCCCACTGCCCCGGATGTCACCGTGGGTGATCTGTGCATGCGCAGAAGCAAGGCGCGCGAGTGAGTGAAGCGATCCCGTAGTAAAGGTAAGTAGAACCCACCCCTGCACCACTCCCCTTTCCTTCTATTTTCTTTCCCATCCAGGGAATAAATAGGGCATAAATAGGGAGGAGCCATTCAGCGTCCACGTGTGCTTTGGTTCCCGAGTCAACTCCTTGTCCTCCATTGCTCACCTCTTCTAACTGCTCTGTGCATACTTGCATCTGGAACAGGCCCCAGCTGTTCTTCCTCCTCCCTCATATCAGCCTCCAAAGGCAGCTGCCTCTCTGATGGCTGGGAAATGTCAGACAGCCCTGACTCTATCTCTGCTTCTGATGCAGAGCATCTATCAGAGTCTTCCCCAGATTCCAAAACTGGCCAAGTCCCTCCCCAACCTCCTCATCATGAAAGTCTGCCACCAGCTCTGCTGGCAGCTGGCAGGCCACAACAAACTTCCTTTAATGACCATTCAAACTTACAATGGCACTGAAAAGAAGTGATTTATGACTTTTTCACACTTAAAACTGCTGAAGCATGCCGATGATCAAAATTTGGATGCTTGGCAATTCGTTCATACTTATGACGGTTACAGTGTCTTGAAGTCACCTTTTGTGACCTTCTGACAAGCAAAGTCCATAGGGAAGCCAGATGCACTTAAGAACCGGCTTACTAATTTACCAACTGCAGTGATTCACTTAATAACTGTGGCAAGAAAGGTTGTAAAATAGGGCAAATTCACTTAACAACTGTCTCACTTAGCAAAAAAAATTTTTGGTCTCAATTGTGATCGTAAGACTTGTAAACCTAATCTTGTAAATCTAATTGATTGTCTCATTCCTTCCCCATTTCCTATTCCCAAAGCCAGGTTTACACTGCTTCACAACAGTATAACAGACAGCATCATTTTAAAAATGCGAAAAATGTGTAATTTCAGACCTCTGCTTTGAGGCAAAGGCCAGATCCAGGATATATCTACATTTGTGAGTAAGGTCTGAAATGACCTGTGAAAAGCCATAAATTCACACACCAGCAGAACACTACCTGATCCTAAGGCATGGAAATTTAAGTCCCATAGCACAAAAATCCTCCAAATACTATTGCATCCTGTTAACCATGAGGTAGTTTGACAGTCAGCAATGTAAAAACACACTCCTACTTACATTTTCCTTGGTCCCTAGTCTTTCACCCAGACACACGCTCCATATCCTATTCTGTTTTCTCACTCCTGATGTAGCTCTAGTCCAATGCTAGTAAAGCTTTTATTCTCAGTGTGTCAAGAATTAGGAAAATACCTAATTTAACTCCGCTGGCATGTTCCATACCAGACACCCTGAACAAAAGAGAAACAATTATCTCCCACATCTAGGCCAACCTGAACATCAGCACTCCACCTGCTCAATTTCAATTTTAGTGCTATCACTGTCACTCAAAAGGGCCACCATGTACCATTCACAACAAGCTTTGGAGAACAGCGTAGCTGCTCCTATGGACCAGTGCTCTTCAGGATCTGCTACATACTGTTTATCTTCAGAAATTCTCCTTTTTCTATTGATAGGAACCTGCAGCCTACCTGGGTCATGTAAGACCTTTATTCTTCCAGTGGCATTGGAGAACGTTCTTCTGCAATCTCCGAAAATTGTTACAATGAATATCACATTATCATGTGATTTTCAGAGGCTATGAAGGCCACACAAGAGCAAATGCCATTCTTGTGTGGCCTCTGCAATCTCCAAAAATTGCACAAAAATGGGGCACTGCTTTCACAAATTGTTTTTGGGTGTTGGTGAATGCTGATGTGTCACCCTAAACATTATGGTGTGTGGTTTTTGACATGCATGTTATAGGTTTGCCATCACTGTTCTAGTCTGATTGAATCACTATGCTCCGTATTTATCTACTCTATTCTAGCAGGGCATTAGCAGCTTCCACAGACTTCCCAAGATGGTGGCTCTGTCCATCAGCTTTTTCTCCACCTAGGTCTATTGCAGTACGTTTGTTGTCTATGGAGATTCTCAGTCATCCAGGTCTTCAAAGAAAAAACCAGAAAGTCCAGTTGCCTCTTGAAAAAAGCACTTTTGGGACAGTCTGCCTGTTGTTCATTAAATGTCCCAGAGCCTCCATTTTCCTGCTATTTCACTGAAATTATATCCACACCACTCCCTTCAGCTGATCTATTTCTTGTGCCCTGGAAACATAGCACCTAATAACCCTAATATTCTGCTCTAATAACAAAACCACTGTCAGCGTTCCAGAAAACCCCAACTCCAATTAAAAACTCAGAGGCAAGTATTTTCGTGTGTGTGAAAGTAGGAGGGGGCAGCGTGGAAGCTTCCAGGGCTAATATGGCTTCCAAAGCTGAAAAGCACCTCTGGACTGATAAATACTATCTTAAATAAATGTGGCTTGTACAGTTTGAAATGCCCTAATTATAGATTTTCCAGCTGTTCAATGACAGCAGCGTCTAATCCATGAAGGACCTTCGTTCCTTCTTCTCCCCTTGTAATAGTAGAGAAAGGAAACTATTAACAACTGGAAGACAATTTGCACAATGCAATCCTTTTACTAATTTATAACTGAAGCAACTTCTGATGTTGACAATTTGCTTGGTAATTTAACACAAGGACAAAACTATTAGAGAATTTGGTTGTTCAACATGAAAAACAATACCGACTATGAAGAGGCTCCAAGTTGGGTAATTTAATTTTAAGCTTCTGTGCCTCAAATTAAATTTTAAGCTTCTGTTTCTCAAATTTAATTTTAAGCTTCCGTCTCTTTGTTTCAACTGTGAGGCCTGAACAAAGATCTACTCTGCATCCTCACAGACCGCTGGATGCAAGAAGGAGAAGAAGCAGGCTCAGAAGTATTATATCCCATTTGGTCCTCCCAAGGAATATAATCCTGTTATGAGTTTATCACTTTACTACAAGCAACTCACAACTAAGAAAATCAGACAGTTGTCCTTTCCTTGCCTGCTGGCCACTAAGCTGATTGGTTTATTTGGCTATCCATCTCAGGAACTGAGATTAAGCTTCCTAATTCTGCATCGTCATTTTCAAATGGCAGCCCATGACCCAGTCACCTCTGTCATGCCCTGGCAACATCTACAAGGAATGATTTTGCCAACCTAATTACTTTCTTTAATGATTAGCTTATAATAAGGCAATGCTCCCATACTGTTCCATGAAAGTGGCTTATTAGCAACGTCTTTCTCATGCTGTTAAGAGGACGTTTTAATTTTGTTGAGCGTGATACAAAGAAGGCAATTTTCATTCAGTGCACTGAGACAAAAATAACCATATTTATACCCGAGATGTTTGGACACATTTGCTTAACTCTTCCTAGGATCTGGTGCTTGCCGGCTGCAGATGGTTGATAGCCCTATTCATTTTTATATAAGATTTAGACATGAACAATCCAAACACAAAAATTAGAAGTTGTGGACCACAAACAGTCGTGTGGTACATCTGGGTAAGAAATTGTCCTTCCCTGCTGTTGACTGCAGAATTGAGGAAAAAAAAACCCCTTCATATGTTTGTTTAGAAACTGTTCTTCCTTTAGGCAGAATTTAGAATATTTGCATGCTCACAATCCCCTGGTCTTCAAGGATAGTAAACCCAGCGTAGTCAGGTCTGGGCTGATGAATCACATGCCGCTTCAGGGCAAGTCAGCAAAGAGAACAGGAACGGAACAAAAAGAGCCTGCATTGTTTGATGTGTGTTGAGAATCTAAGAGAAACATGCGTTACTTCTTAAGAAGTTCATGCAGAGAAGGAAGAATGAACACCGTTGGCATCACAGTGTTGAAGTCCCAAATATTTGGCAAAAAGCCGTAGGAAACCCATTGGGTTGAGGATGGACATGGAAGAAAGAAAAAGGGGATTTTGCCATTCAGGAGAAGACAGCAGGCAATTTGGTCATTTTAAACTTTAACTCCCATCTCTGAGGAAAGAATATGTGTGTGGTAATGTGGATTATATATCACTTACTTCAAATTGTGATAAAGCAGCCTAGTCCCTATTTAAAGCTTTTCCCTCTGCAGAATATTTTTTTTCTCCAATGACTACGGCTATGACTTTTCCGCTGAGAGTAAGTAGCAAAGGGGACTATGGAGGTTCATATAGAATTTTTTTTTAATAGGCATTTTCTCAGGGTAGAATGCTAATACTGAATATCCATGACACATTTGATCACTTCACAAGAAGAGATTCACTACTATACAGCTTCCTGCTGTCTATTTGGGGGGAAAAGAGTGGACAGCCATCCAGTGAGTTCACTCAAGGAGAAAATGCTGGCAACTACATTATTATCATGTCAGTGATGTAATTGAAAGTGCAGGTAGTCCTTGACGTATGATCACAGTTGGGTCTAGAATATCTCTTTTCAAGCAAGGTGGGTGCTAAGTGAGTCACACATATTATGACCTTTTTGCCATGGTTGTTAAATGGATCACTGCAATTGTTAAGTGAATTCTGTGGTCATTAAGCAAATCTGGATTCCCCTCCCCCCCATGGACTATGCTTGTTGGAAGGTGGTTGGGAAAGTTGCAAATGGTGATCACATGATCCCAGGATGTTGCAACCATTGTAAATACATGCCAGTTATCAAGCGCCTGAAATTCTGATCCCATAACTGTGGGATGCTGTGACGATTGTAAGAGTGAGCACTGGTTGTAAGTCACTTTTTAAAGCATTGTTGTAACTTTGAATGGTCTCTAAATGAATGGTTGTAAATTGAGGGGTTTTGTGTAGGCTCTTATCTATTTAGTAGAGTGGTCCCCAACTTTTCTGGCTTTGCAGGCCGATGAGGGGGAAAGGGGATGGTTCTGCGTAAGCGACAGGCAAATACATGCCCAGGCAGGTCCATTTGCACAAGTGGTGTGCACATGTACTCACCGCTCACACAAATGAAGATTCACGTGTGTGCATGCTTGCCCGCTGCTCGCACACGGGGAACTTTACCTGCATGCTCACCCACCACTTCTGCAGCCTGGTTCCGAATGGCTCATGACTCGGTCATAGGCCATGGACCAGGGGTTGGGGACCTCTGATTTAGTGTGCTCCAGTGTGTCCCACGTGCTTGAATATATGACTGTGGTTGTTGCATAGTCACTTATATCATTGTGATTGCATGAAAGAACATTATTGTAAACCAGGACTGAGTCTGCTTAGCTTTCCAAGATCACTTATGTTTGATGAAGTACTGCCTTCTAACTGGGTGCTATGCCACTTACTTCACACTAAAATTTCCAAGTCCTTCAGTTAAGGTCACTATCACAAAGAAAACTCACTTAGAACTCAGCTTAGTGTCAAGGTATAAAATATTTTTTTTAAATTTTGTTTCTCCAGGAATATGATTGATGGGAAAATGCTAACTCCAGGAGTACCCGTGATAATGAACCTGCATTGTTCCATAAAATAAAAGAATAGGTCATTCTGAATTATTTTTCATGAAGATATGAAGGAACAGAAACTGAGAGGTATTTTGATAGTATAAATGAAGATTAAGAGTTTACATCTCTGTACTTTAGTATAATTTACACTAGGGGTGTTAAACTGGCTAGGTAACTCAGTGGCTAAGACACTGAGCTTGTTGATCAGAAAGGTTGGCAGTTCGGCGGTTCGAATCCCTAGTACAGGTCTCCTGCGTGAGCAGGGGGTTGGACTAGATGACCTCCAAGTCCCTTCCAACTCTATTAGTGTTACAAAACTCAAGGCCTGGGGCCCGGATCTGGCCTGCGAGATGCTTAGATCTGACCTGTGGGGCTGCCTGGAAACAGCAAAGTACCGGGCCGCAGTGCCTCTGCCAGCAAAAACAGAGTTCAGAAGGGCCATTTTTACTGTCAGAGGGTTGCAGGAAGCCGTTGCAGCTGAAAACAGAAGTTGGGAACCCATTTTCACTGGCAGAAGGTTGCAGGAGGTTATCGCAGCCAAAAACGGAGGTTGGGAGCCCATTTTTGGTGGCAGAATGCTTGGGCCACAACAGGTGCCCCCAACATGAGTGATGTCAATCTGGCTACACCCATCCTGGCCCCCAAGGTCAAACACAACCCTGATGCGGCCCTCAATGAAATCGAGTTTGACACCCCTGACACACACTGATTGTCAAGGAGCACCCCAGGTTTGGTGGGCTAGGGGTCCAGTGGTACCTGGGGATTTTGTGGACCGAGCCTAGCATATGCATGAAGAAGAAAAGAAGTCAGTGGCTGTTTTTATTTCTTCTCAAGAGACAGAATTTTAAATTTCATATGAAATCGGCATGTGCAATATGGGAAAAGGGTTTGATATACAAAATAAATATTTGATTAATTGGTAAGTTCCTGAAAGAAGCTGAACAGTTGGCAGATTTTGTGCAAAAAAAACCCTCTCATTCAGCTAACAAATAATCAATGAGGCCAATTTTCTTAACACACACACACACACTACACAAAATCCAAAAGTACTAAGCAGTTTGCAAGAAGCTGTGCTGGTATTATCAAATTTTCCATGCACTCATTGACCCTATTAATTCAGAGGGCACCTCCTGATGATAGGCCAGTATTTCTGTTTGGGCAGAGTTTGCTGCTGGCTATTGAAGTGCTCCCTTTTGCTCTACCAAAATACAGCAAAGTAACACTTATGGCTAAAGCAAACAAAACATTAAATGCATGGTTGCATTTAATTTTGCTTTTTCCCTTTGCAGGGAGGGGGGAAAAAAAGGCTGAGAAGGACTAGAAATTCAGTATGTGAAAAATCAACATTTTTCTTTGCCCAATGCTATACCCTGTCAGAAATTGCCTCTGAAATTGGTATTCACTATAGGAGAGATATTCTTCCTCCTAAGGCAAGTAGTAAATCATTTTTGGAGACAACAATGAGGAGAAAAGGATTAACCCCTATTTTTAGCACTCTACAGTCCTGATCCTGCTCTCCAGGTAGTCCTCAGCTTACAACACTCGTTTACTGACCAATCAAAGTTGCAACAGTGCTGAAAAAAAGTGAATTATGACAATATTTTCATACTTACAACTATTGTAGCATCCCTGAAATCAAAATTCAGATGCTTGGCAACTGAAAGTTGCACTGTCCTGGGGTCAGTTTTTTTGCAACCTCCTGACAAGCAAAGTCAATGGGAAAGCCAGATTTACTTAACAACCGTATTACTAACTTAACAACCATAACAATTCATTTAACATCATTTAAGATTCATTTAAGAAAGATTGTAAAATGGAGCAAAATTCTCTTAACCACTGTGTTGCTTAGCAATGGAAGTATTGGGCTCAGTTGGGGTCATAAGTCGAGGACTACCTGTATTTCAACACTTTCTGGGTAGTTCTTTTAATAAATGGCATTGTAAATACAGTTATATTTTGTAATGACTGCATTCACTTATGCAAGGAACACTTCCATAATAATGTTCGTAGCCAGTTCACTATAATAGGCTAATTTTATCATTGCAGATTTTAACATTGTTTACATGGTAGACACTATGAGTAAACATGGCATAAAATCATATGAAGAATGAGTGAAATTGCAAGGGCTATTTGTTCGGGAGGGCCCCGTGCCCAGCATTATATTGTCGGTGCCTCTGCAGCCTCAAGAATACGATGCCCCAACCAGGTAGCTCAGGGTGCATTGCAAGAATAAAAGAGATGGCATATCGGAGGATGATTGGGATGGGAGATATGGCAGGAAAGACAGTAGCAGTGCAGTAGCAGAGAGGGAGTGTGTGAATAAAGAAATGGCATGATACAATAATGGAGAAAAATGGGAAGGATGAGAACACAACAAGCAACAGTTGGAAGACGTCAAGACAATGTGCTAAACCCTGGAGACATGACTAGTTTATCCATAGTAAGAACACACTGCCTTAAACGTTGTCACCTGATGAGAGCTAAGAAGCATGCCTTTTCGGTGGTAGCCCCTGCTGTATTGTGCACTCTTCCCCCTGAAGTTTAGAAGAGACCTCTATTCTCTTAATCTTCCAAAGAGCACTGAAGAGCTGCCCTTTCCCCCAAGTGTTGGGATGGAAGGAAGTGAGTTTAATATTGTAAACCACCCAGAATTACCTTGTGGTAAGATGGCTGCCAATAAATTAAATAAACAAATGGCATCAGGTTTTTGTTTCTAATGTTTATGGTGTTAGTGGTTTTTATATGATTTTATGTTGTTTTATTATTGATATTCTTTTTATTCTTGATTGGAAGATGCCCAGAGTTTGATATAAGATGAGCAACTACATAAATATTTTAAATAAAATAAGTATATTTTGGGTAGAGTTATGGAAAAAAGATGAAAACTATTTGTAAATCACTGGATTTAATAGAAGTAAATAATACCTAGAAAAAGTTGGATTTTGCCAGTCATAATTTAAAACAACAACAACAACAATCTACCAGATATAGGCTTATTCGTGCAAAAGAATCAAGAGAAAGAATTATTACTTCTATTTGGGAAGGCAGTTAGATGTATCTCACAGCACAGGAAATAACAAATCAGCATGTTAAATATTATTTCAGATTATATGGTAAACAAGCATTAAACATAGAACAAATTGAGGAATATTTCGATATAATACAGTGTGCAGCACTTAAAAGAACAACAAAAGGAAGCTCTCAGTAAACCAATTACTGAAGAGGAAACAATACAAAAATTGAAACTGAATAAATTCTCAGAATCAGATGGACTTTATGCAACATTTTACAAGGCTTTCCAGGTAATTCTAAATGAACCATTAATTATGGTAATGAATGAGTTTCAGTGACATCAAGTACTTCTTCCCTCTATATACAAAAAGGGAAACAACTTGTCCGATCCAGATTCCCATAGACTTATTTGATTACTTAATTTACATAAGAATACTTTCAAAAAGGCTACATGTTCTTTTAATTGAATTGGTACATCCTGATCAGACTCGATTTGTCCTGAAGAGATATACAATATGAAAAAATTGAATGCTATTGATAATAAGATAAAGGTAAAGATTTCCCTCGCACATATGTGCTAGTCATTCTGACTCTAGGGGGCGGTGCTCATCTCTGTTTCAAAGCCAAAGAACCAGCGCTCTCCGAAGATGTGTCCGTGATCATGTGGCCGGCATGACTAAATGACAAAGGCGCACGGAACGCTGTTACTTTCCTACCAAAGGTGGTCCCTATTTTTCTACTTGCATTTTTAATGTGCTTTCGAACTGCTAGGTTGGCAGAAGCTGGGACAAGTAACGGCAACTCACCCCATTATGCAGCACTAGGGATTCGAACTGCTGAACTGCCGACCTTTTGATCGACAAGCTCAATGCTTTAGCCACTGAGCCACCGTGTCCGAATGCTATTGATAATATAAACTTATAAAAGTTAAGAAAACAGCCGTGGTTTTCATAGGTGTGGGAAAAGCTTTTGATCATTAGGAACGACTATTCATGTTGACAATTCTGGAAAAGAGAAACTGTGGAATGAAGTTTCCTACAGGGATACAAAGTATTTATAAAAAACAAACAGCAAATAGTAATGATGTTACGTAGTTGGGTAATAAAACATCTGCAAGAAAACTATCAAGCTCAAAGAATGCCAAGTTCAACCGTCAGCTACAAATGTTCTCTTCTATCACTATTTACAACTTGCTTTGTCTAATTTTTAATGCTACTTTTCACATAAATTTAATAATGTTTTAAAAATAAAATAAAGGAAAATCCATGTTAAGAAGGTTAATTACATGATTTTGTGTTGGCTATATGATGGCCTAAGAGAATCATAGTGTCATGAACTCATACTTCGGCTGAAGTAAATTCAAAATTTGTTGTGTAAAGAGTTGTGTGCACTGTATAGCAACCCTACCTTAATGTTCTACAATCGGGCTGTGAGTTAGTCATCTTAGTTATAGCTGAGACTTCCAGGGAAGAATTGGCAAATTAAAAACCGCTTCAGGAAAAGCAGAGCTAATGAACACAGTTGAATGAAGATTTGGCAAGTAAACCAGCTCTTTGTAATTCCTTTCTAGATCAGGAAGGATTTGAGATCACCCACAAGTGCTGCTTGACAGTTGCTCCTGTGAGGAGATCACAACACAGCACTCTGTCAGGTTTAGAGCTGTGGGATATGAGGGAATAGCTATCTTGTGGCAATTGCAGTTGGGATATTTCAAGAATACTGGGTTTGCATCCTTCCTTTTTTAATTGCTGGAAATTGCTTGTTAGCTACTTTTCAGCTATTAGGAACCTTTGGATTTCACAATGCTGAATGAGTTTCCTTCAATCCTTAATAAAAGAATTTCTAAATAGATGTTTGAGGACTTAATTTTTTTTTTTCTGGAATAAACAGCAAAAGGCTGATTAGAACTTTGATTTTAGAAAGTTACAAATGGACTATGTTCAGATCAATTTGAAACAAAATTTTGGAATTATAAAAAAATCCTTCCCTTGGAATATGTTTTTATTTTGAATTCTTTTTAAAAACACTTAAGACTATAAAAACGGGACATTAGGGGGAAACAGAAAGAACTAAAATTTGCAATTAAAGGAGAAGAACACTCAAATTCAAGTTACTTAAGGAAACAAAGTATCCCAACATTGGACATATTGAAGGATATTTATGAACAATGGACCCAGAAGTTAATATTGAGAGTGTCTGCCTCTATAAACTGTCTTTTAAAAAATGCTATGAACAAGGAGAACGTTTTACCTGAATGATTGGGATTGGTTTTAAAAATGACATGCTACAAGGATGACATGGGAAAGGATATTTCTGAATTTTCTGATATATGAAAGAAACCAACTAATGCCTTAATAATTAAGACGGATATGCAAATAATAAACAAAGAGGAGTACCTGGATAATTTTCCTATATTAGGTTTACAAAAGAAGTTTGTTAAAGCTTTGAAAAAATTTGTAAGAAGGGACAAAGAAAAAAAATGAAAAGAAATCAAGTTCTAAGACATTATTTGAAAGGACTAAAGATTAAGATTGCTAGAAGTTAAAAAAAACGGAATATAACGTTGATTTATTTGAACTCTCAAAACCTTTAATGGGTTTTTGCTGACATCAGGATTGAAATGATGAGGTTTTATTTATTTAAAACATTTATACTGCTGCCCATTTTTTATCAAACTAGATTATTTCTTCTTCTTCTTCTTCTTCTTCTTCTTCTTCTTCTTCTTCTTCTTCTTCTTCTTCTTCTTCTTCTTCTCCTCCTCCTCCTCCTCCTCCTCCTCCTCCTCCTCCTCCTCCTCCTCCTTCTTAGCGTATTCCTGCAAGTGCAGGATCCGCTTTTTGGATCATTGGGCGCCACTCAGCTGTGTCTCCAGGATGCAGGCCCGTGGCTTGCATATCTTTGTTGATTGCATCTTGCCATCTCTGTTTTGAGTGCCCGTGAGGTTGCCAGCCATTGACTTCTAGTCTGCATGACTATAACTTCATCGCTTATATCCTTGTGATTTATATTAATATTGATTGTTTCCTAGTATGATTTGATTCCTTATTGTACCGTATGACTGTCACTGGGTGTTGTGCCTTGTGATTCTTGATTAGTGTATCTTGTCTTTTTAATGTACACTGAGAGCATATGCACCAAAGACAAATTCCTTGTGTGTCCAATCACACTTGGCCAATAAAGAATTCTATTCTATTCTGTTCTAGTTGGTAGGCAGTCTTGGCAACAGTGGAAGGTGCTGCTCTCAGGACATGTCCATACCAGCAGAGCCGACCTTCTTTCATCTTCTCTATAATTGGTGCCACTCCAAAAATGTTGTCAAATGTTGTCATTTGTGATGTGGTCAAGAAGGGAGATGCCCGATATCCAATGGAGCAGTCACATTTCCATGGCATGGAGATAGCTTTCAGTCCTTGTTGTTGCTGCCCAACATTCGGTGCCATACAGTGCAACCAGGCATATGGTTGTCTTGTAAATCTTAGATTTAAAACTCTAGATATATTGATTTTTTAAAGAGAGATGGGTGGGAGATGGGAAGAAGAGATCATTTGTATGTTAAGAAGATGCAATAAGTTACTAAAATATTTTTTTTTTGTAATTGAGAAACTTTTTAACATATTTCTTTTGCTTTAATATATGTTTTGTTTTTTCCTATTGTTCTTTATAGTTTTTCTTTTTAGTCTTTTCCTTTTGTTTGTATTAGTTTTTATTGTCATAAATTGTAATCTTTAATAAAGTTACTAAAAAATAATTGCCAAGTTACAAATAGTGCCCCCATAAAATATAAATTATGCATCAACAAACGTATAAGACCGGCAATATAAATGCATCAACAAAAATATAAGACTGGCAAAACAGTGTTGAGAAAAAGGAATTAAATCTCTTTGCTAATATTTTAATGTTATGATCAAGTTCAGCCTTGCAGCAAGCAATACACGAACATTGCAGAGATCTATAGATTTTCTCTGTGCCATGGGCAGGAATTTTTTCATTTCATACATCATTTGTAGCTCACTGCAGTGATTCTGTAAAGTCACTTTCAAACTCACAAAGTTGGAAAGAATGGCAGGTTTTATTGAAAGCATTGGTCTTGTGATTTCTAATGTTGGATGTCATTTTTGAGAAATTATGTCCAACAGTAATTATTTGGCTGTCCAACAGCCTATCTAGCATTTCTATACATATGAAAATAACAAGAGCAGCAACAACTACAATATGCATGTCTTCTACAAAGGACATTTTACATGAAAGAGTCATAATTTATTTCCAAGGTCTAATAAGATTTAGCTGATTTCATGTCTTACAAAACAGTATAAATCAGAAGTTTTGTAATATATATATCTTAGAAGACTCATTTAGAAGTCACAATGGAAGAACTATGTTATGTTTGGTCTTCCTCATTTTTCAATCCAAAGCATGCCACCTTGGAAAATAGCAATAGCAATAGCATTTAGACTTATATACCACTTTACAGTGCTTTACAGTTCTCTCTAAGTGGTTTACAGAGTCAGCATATTGCCTCCAACAATTTGGGTCCTCATTTTACCCACCTTGGAAGGATGGAAGGCTGAGTCAACCTTGAGCTTGGTGAGATTTGAACTGCCAAACTGCAGGCAGGTGGCAGTCAGCAGAAGTAGCCTGCAGTACTGTATTCTAACCATGTGCCACCATGGCTCATGAGGTTTACATTACTGGATATTTTCAAGTTGTTTTCCAAAAATAGTAAGTCTCAAATCGGAATACACTTAAAATGCAACATCACTAATAAAATGTTCAGAAATAGAAAGAACAAAAACAGACAAGATAAAAGTAGATTGGTGATTAAGGAAAAAAGCCGTTTACCCAAACACCACCAAGAAAAATGTCATTCCTGAACAGGAAGTTTTAAATTGTTTCCTTAAAAATAGGGGAAGTTCCTTTAATGGGAAATTAATTCTAAGGATTATGAGGCACAAATGAGAGTTCACATGTGATCAATTTTACCAATGTACATGATTTCCACTGGCATAACTTTATAATCTGAGGCAGTGCATAGAAATAAGTAAATGACTAGGCTCTTGTTACCTAGCCTATTTTTTCAAATATATGTATGCATGGATAGTTTATATGTTTGCAAAATGTTTTATAATTTCATATTGTTTTTACATAGTTATTCCAGAGACATAATTGACCTCTGGAAGCGTTACTTTGTATATTTTATTTTATATACTATGAATCAGTATGAACATGGTAAAATACAAAATACAAATAAATTATTTATAAATTATACAAACTCTCTTTCTCTCTCTCTCCCCCCTCTCTATATACAGTGTGTGTATATATATATATATAGTCTTTATCTGTACTGTATACTGTATGTACTGTAAACTATTAAATAAATGTCTTAAACTATTAAATTGAGAAAAACCACCTTCACTTTTGTGACCAGTGGATACAGAATGATTTGTAACTCTATATTGCACAGACTGCTTTTCCAGAAAGAACTGAAAAGAAATGTACTCTAACATTATACGCCAGGGGTCTTTTGATGGCCAAAAGCTACACTTAACATTTTTTTGGAGGTTGAAGTTTGCAGAGTGAGTGGGGCGATGATAGCTTAAATAACCATTTTATTAGTTCCCTGTCTCAGAATGAGGTCACCGTGTATATCGTTGAAGGGCTGCTAGTTGTCAATTGGGCCATCTTCACAAAGAAGTTGGCACTACAATTCTGTATTTGCAAGGAACATTGAGAATATTTTTTTTTTGTACTTCTGCCTTCTTTTTGGTGTTCTCTTTAGTTTGTTTTATCCTTTACTGCAGGGGTGTCAAACTAGATTTCACTTGAGGGCTGCATCAGGGTTGTGTTTGACCTTGGGGGGGGGTAAGGGGGGGGCGTGGCCAGAGTGGGCATGGCCAGCTCGATGTTACTCGTGTCAGGGAGGGGTTGCCTGTGGCGGCCCGAATGCTCTGCCAATAAAAATGGACTCCTGAGTTCTGTTTTCGACTGTGATGGCCTGCTGAAACCCTCTGCCAGTGAAAATGGAGCTCTGCAGCCCTCCCAAGCTCCATTTTTGCTGGCAGAGGCACTGCGGGCCGGTCCTTTGCTGTTTCCAGAGTGGCCCCGCGGGCCAGATCTAAGCACCCTGTGGGCCAGATCCAGCCCCCAAGCCTTGAGTTTGACACTCCTGCTTTACTTCATGCAAGCTTGGAAAAAAAACATGTATATGCATATACATGTGCAATTATGTATACATACTTCATTTTCTGAAGTCATGAGACTTTTATGTGTTTAATTTTTAAAATGTATGTGAAAATCTGAACTAAGTGGATGCAGCTTTCAGTATATGGATTGTGGCATTTATTAATTTTCAACAAAATTAAAATCCTAAACCAAAGCCTAGAGTTATCTCTACAGTTGTGAACGAATTTCAAAAACCATACTGTTTTCATAACTTTTGATTATGGGGAAAGAAGTTTAATTTTACAGATTCCTGTCTTTGTTTTTGGTTTAAGGAGATTCCTAAGTAATAAGTTTGGGATAAAAAATCCAAATGTACCAGCTGGATCTTTACTGCAGAGATGTCACGTTTAGCTGTATAATAAAAATATGAAGGTTTGCATTTTGTAGATATTTATTTATTTATTTAGCTACGCACCTCATAAAAGGTGAATCTGGGTAGTGTATAAGGTTTAAAAACACACACAAAAAACCACTACAACGTAGAAACCCTGGCAACCAAGAATAACCAATAACCTTACTCTTACAAAGATGCACATCATCCACATCAGAGTTCATTTAACCTCCTGACCCAAATGCCTAGAGAAACAGCTAGATTTTCAGCATCTTAAGAAACAATAATAGGGTTGAGGCCACCTGAATCTCTGAGGGGATGTGATTCTGTAAGGCAGGTGCTGCCACTGAGAAATCAGGATCCAACAAGACAATAGCTGTTTGGGAGATACGTGGAGTATGTTCTATCTCCTAGATCTGGTGGAGCAAGCAGAGAAATGGGAAAAACATGGACCTGCCAATAGTCTGGCCTTATGTCATGCAGGGCTTTATATGTGATAGCCAGCACTTTGAATCACATCTGGAAGTCTACTGAGAGCCACTGGAGTATCTTGAGGAACAGCAGCAGTGGTGAGTTCCTCCCGGTTCCGCCTGGTTCCGCCGAGGTGACAATATGATGTCACCGAACCGGTTCTGCCCCCCCGCCCCCCCACCCCCCGCATTATTCTTACCTTTTATTTGGCCCCACACCCAATCTATTGCTGCCTCCTGAGTCTCAGCTGATGGCTAGAGGGGAAAAAACTGTTTAAACTCTTGCCACGGGGCTTCAAAGGGCCGCCCTACAGCTGATCAGTGTTAAAAGAAAACAAATGAGTAGACCAGTGCCTGCAAAAATAAATGGGTAGACCAGTGCCTGCAAAAATAAATGGGTAGACCAGTGCCTGCAAAAATACATGAGTAGATCAGTGCCTGCAAAAATAAATGGGTAGACCAGTGCCTGCAAAAATAAATGGGTAAACCAGTGTCTGCAAAAATACATGAGTAGATCAATGCCTGCAAAAATAAATGGGTAGACCAGTGCCTGCAAAAATAAATGGGTAGATCGGTACAGCTCTGCAAGCAGTTAAAAGCCTGGTAGACTAAATCTGTTCTGCTAAATCCTAAATAATTGTCACATGACCATCAAGCCATGCCCACAAAATAAGCCACACCCACAGAACCGGTAGTAAAAAAATTTAGAACTCACCCCTGAACAGCAGCAATATATGAGCATAATGAGAAATGCCAAAAACTGCCTGTGCCACTGTATTCTGGACAAGTTGCAGATGCCTAGCATTCTTTAAGGACAGCCTCATGAATAAATATTCATTCAGTTTGTATAGTCCATGTATAGTGGATTACAGTAATCCCAATGGGAATTGATCTAAGGCCTGAATCACTATGAACAAGACTTCCCAGTTCAGGAATGGGTGTAATTGGCACAACAAGATTAACTAGTGCAGAAGTGTCAAACTCGTGGCCTGCAGGTCGGATGCATCACGCACTGGCCACCCCAGCCCCATTTTGGTGAAGAGAAAAAAGTCACGATACAGCACGTGATGACAACATAACGATATAAGTTTGACACACCTGAACTAGTGCAAAGATCCCACAGCCTGTATTGGCTCAAGGCTACATTATGTTGTGGCCCCACCCTCTGAGCCTATCCCATCGGAGGAAGAAAGCTCCGAGCATGAGGAAGAGGAGTCAGCCAGGCCTCCCTCTCCAGGCCCCTCCCCTCTGGCACTGTCTCAGGAGCCGGCCGAGGGAGAGGAGATTAGCCGGGAGGCAGGTGTCTCGGATGAGAGTGAGGGAGAGACGTCATTCCTGGATGCACGCCTCCGAAGGCATGATAAACGATTGCAGCAGCTCAGGAGGCGTGCTAGGGATTAGAACTGAGTCACTGGAGCACACCCCAGAGACTATATAATAGAGGGTGGTGGCCAGTGATCCCTGTGACGAACAAAAATAAACCTTGGATAGTCACTAAAGCATCGTCCGAAACTGCTGAGAGGAATATTAATTCTGTTGGACTCTTGTACACTGAGTATATTATTTTTCTGTTTCTGTGGAAATAAAAGCACTTGGCAGACGGTGTCGCTGCCAAGTTGGAGATAAAGACCTGGGTGTGTGCCAAGTGCTTCCTTAACCCTCGGCTGGCTGTGTTTGTTTGTGTGTGTGGACGGGGACAGATCATCTTATGCCCCTGCGACACATTGAATGATGTGACATATCTCACTGATGCCAAGATAAGCAATTTTAGAATAATTTGGACGTATGGAGGAGGTACAGGTAGTTCTCAACTTATGACCACAATTGAGCCCAAAATTTATATTGCTAAGCAACTAATTTGTTAAGCGAGTTTTTACAACTTTTCTCGCCACATTTGTTAAGTGGATCACTGCAGTTGTTAAATTAGTCACACGGTTGTTAAGTGACTCTGGTTTCCCCATTGACTTTGCTTGTCAGAAAGTCACAAAAGAGGATCCCGTGACCCTGGGACACTGCAACTGTCATAAATGTGAGTCAGTTGTCAAGCATTGAAGGTAAATCAGATGGCCATGGGGATGCTGCAAAGGTCATAAGTGTGAAAAAAGGTCATAAGTCACTTTTTTCAGTGCTGTTGTAACTTCGTATGAATTGTTGTAAATTGAGGACTACCTGTGTTGATAGCCTAAGCCAGATCTTATTCAGCCTTGGTGGCGCAGCAGACTAAAGCACTGTTATTATGTGCTGTTATTAACATCAGCTGCCTGCAATTACTGCAAGTTCAAATCTCACCAGGCTCAAGGTTGACTCAGCCTTCCATCCTTTCTAAGGTAAGTAAAATGAGGACCCAGACTGTGGGGGCAATAAACTGACTTTGTATAAAATATACAAAAGTATGAAGGCTATTGCTTAACGCATTGTAAGCCGCCCTGAGTCTCCGGAAAAGGGCAGCATATAAATCAAACCAAAAAAAAAAAAAAAAGTCTCAGCCTAAAGCTAGTCCCGAGCATTGTTACTACTTCCTTCATCAGAATCCCACCCCACCCTGCAAAATGTGTACTGACTTCAATTGGGAGTGTGAATTCTCATACAGAATTAAAGATAAAATTTTTAAAAACTCACAGTCACGCCATCTAATGATCTGAGTCATTATCTGTTGTGATGGCTATTGCTCTCTCCCCTTTCCCAGTATTTTGTTTTTTCAAACTATTCTTAAGCTACTCTTTCTGAAGATGGTCCTATCTTCCCTTGTAAATAATACACAGGTTTGGATCTTGTGCTACTGTCCAAAAAGTGTTGTAAAAATATTGCAACCAAGATAAAAATTGGATTTCGCCAAATGTTGTCAAGAGATCAAATATGCAGAAAACTTCCACAGGTTTGAGCTTGAGGCATATGCTCTTTCAGCATAACCACATATCAGTTACATAATACTTATTCTTCATATTTCGGTTTAGTAATTGCAAGGCACAGTAGACAGCTGTATGAAATACAGCCAACCTAAAGAGAAGGATTTCAATTTTAATGCAAAACACCATTCTATATCCTGTTTCTTTTCTGTACAGAATATTCTCCGACTTCTGGTATTGTGGATGAGATCACTGACTCTCTCTAGGCCACTTGCAATCCCTCTGCTATCATCACCACAGATAATATGCTCAAGTTTCTTGTGCATCAGTTATATTTCACATGGCATCACAATAATAGCATTAAAATGGTATCTGTGACTAACACATTTTTTTAGACACAAAGCATAGAGATTTGGATATGGTACATTTAGGCATTTTAGATTCTAAAAGTTGCCAACAAATTGAACTTTTTAATGGGAAGAAAAGGATCACTTATTAATAAGTCCAGAGTAATCAGATTAACATTATTTAATTAATTTAAATTAATTCAAGCCATATTTATCTTCTATTCCGATCCTAATCACCTGTCACCTTTGTTCCATCACTTTTTGAAGTGTATGTCATTCCACAAATCACAAAAGTTTTATAATATTAATCTAAATGCAACTTCATCACCAATTCTGCAAATTCATAAAGATATGGGAAAAGAGGTTTAAACTGAGTGGAGTGTGACATGTTGGATTGCATTTCATGGGTCCATAGAAATATACAGATAGTCTTTGACTTACGACCAAAATGGCCCAGAATGTCTGTTGCTAAGCAAAACAGTTATTAAGTGAGTTTTGCCCCAGTTTACAATCTCTCTTGGCCCAGTTGTTAAATGAACTATTTCTTCTTCTTCTTCTTCTTCTTCTTCTTGTGCCATATCCATCATCGGATGTTGGCGATCATGTTGGCAATCCTATTTTTGTCAACAGCTGTATGAAAAAGTGTTGCTGAGTTTTGTCCAAACCAGTCCCTTAGATTTTGAAGCCATAATGTTCTTCTTCTGCCTGGGCCTCGTTTGCCTTCAAATTTTCCCTGGAGGATTAAGTGAAGGATGCTGTATTTTTCTGGCATCACATGTCCAACCAGTCTAACTTTCGCTTTTTAATTTTAAGTGAACCACTGCGGTTGTTAAATTAGTAACATGGTTGTTAAATGAATCTGGCTTCCCCATTGACATTGCTTGTCAGAAAGTTGCAAAAGGTGATTACATGACCCTAGGAGACTGCAACCTTCATAGCAATAGCAATAGCACTTAGACTTATATATTGCTTCACAGTGCTTTACAGCCCTTTCTAAGTGGTTTACAGAGTCAGCATATTGACCCCAACAATCTGGGTCTTCATTTTACTGACCTTGGAAGGATGGAAGGCTGAGTTAACTCTGAGCCTGGTGAGATTCGATCTGCCAAACTGCTGGTAGCCGGTGATCAGCAGAAGTAGCCTGCAATACTGCACTCTAACCACTGTGCCACCGTGGCTCTTCTAAATGCATGCCAGTTGCCAAGCATCTGAATATGCGACCGTGAAGATGGTGCAGCAGTCATAAGTATATAAAACGATCATCAGTCACCTTTTTTTAGTTCCATTGCAGCTTTGAGCGTTCACTAAACAAATGTTTGTAAGGCGAGCACTACCTGTAATAGGAAATCTGCAAGTGTTTCTATTTTCTTTGCCATTCTCTGTTTGCTATTTTTTGTTTTTTTTGGGGGGGGGCAAGAAACAAAGTCTTTGTTTACCAATTCAACAATTCAACAATAGTAAACATCTTCTATTTAATTCCATAGCAGTTTTAATGCAGGATAATGTAAGGAAGTTGGTCATAATGTGATTTAATAGCAAGGAGCCAGAATGATTAAAAAAGAACAAACAGAAAACAGGAACAAAACATAGTCAAGACAAACCAGAAGAAATATTTTTCTAAAGCCAAGTATTCTGGGGATTATCCCCTCTTAAATCATCCAAATATTAATTATCATACTATTGGCCAAATGCTCTGTAACTGGGATTGTTTACAGATAAGCGTGATATTTGGGAGAATCCAGAAGCAACGCGGCGTGACTGGCTGGGAAAATGCCGGGCTCCGATGAGAGCGGCAAAAACCAGCCAGATGAACCGACACCGGGGGCTCTTCAGACCAAAGCTGTCCTGTAGGGACAGTGAAGAAAGAGAGGCAGCTCGATGTCTAAAGAGGGACAGGCAAGTCCCTTGGATAGCCTGAGAAACTCTCTCCAAGCCAGTGACGGGGAAGCGGCGATAAGGGTGAATCGCCATGAAGCTGAAGCCTCTGGAGCAAGCGATGTGCATGAGGGAAGATTTGGACAGAGTGCTGGTGTTGGGTGAGTGATTGGCTAACCCACAGACAGTAAAAAGAAAATTACAAATATTTTTAACTACTAAACTATTACTAAAATCACCCCGGCATGGAATTTGCGGCTAAATAGCGGCAGGGGGAGATGGCGGATGGAAAGAGAAAGTGAGAATGACAAGCGTGCCGTAGAAGAACCCGAATAAAGAATTAAAAGGGATTGACAAATGGAAATATAAATCTGGAACTTGGATTCAATTTGGATTGGATTATAAACTGATTGGTTGTATATAAAGGTGAAAGAAGATGTGAAAACTGGCTTTTTCTCTTTTATGACTCAGTAAATAAGGATGTGGATTATAAATAAAAGAGCGATTTGTTAATTAGTAGAGTGGAACTGTGGATTATAGAGAGACATCTGCAGGAGAAGGAAGAGCATAACATGGAATTGCCTACTTTGAGAAAACCTTTGAAGAAACGGGGGGGGGGACCAAAACCTTGAACTTTTAAAAAGATAACTGGCGAGAACTAAAGAGGATACGTTTTGCCTACAAGAGGATAGACTTTGATGATTATAAAAGAAGGACCTTGATGTGATTTAAAACTGGAATAATATCAACCCAGAAAGAATAAAATAATAATAATAATAATAATAATAATAATAATAATAATAATAATAATAATAATTTTATTTCTATATCGCCCTTCTCCTGAAGGACTCAGGGCGGTGTACAGCCTAATTAAAAACACAAAGACAAACAAAATTTAAAAATAATTAAAATTATTAAATAATTGGCTCAATTATAAAACCCCCAAATTTAAAATCCCATATTTAAAACCAATTAAAATCTTTACATTGATAGCCCGGCCTGGCAGAACAACAAGGTTTTGAGGGCACAGCGAAATACACGGAGATTGGAGATCTTACACATTTCTGGGGGCAGTTCATTCCAAAGGGCAGGGTCTCCCACAGAGAAGGCCCTCCCCCTGGGTGTCACCAGCCAACATAATTTGGCCGATGGCACCCTGAGGAGACCCCCTCTGTGGGAGCAGACTGGCCGGTGGGAGGCTACTGGTGGTAGAAGACGGTCTCGAAGGTACCCAGGTCCAATGCCATGGAGCGCTTTAAAGGTGGTAACCAAAACCTTAAATTGCACCCGGAAGACCACTGGGAGCCAGTGCAACTCGCGCAGGAGGGGTGTCATGTTGGCACAACAAGTTGCACCCATAACCACCCATGCGGCCGCATTCTGGACCAGTTGGAGCCTCCGGGTGCTTTTCAAGGGAAGCCCCTTGTAGAGAGCATTACAGTAGTCCAGTCGGGAGGTGACAAGGGCGTGAGTGACCGTGCGCAAGGCATCGCGATCCAGAAAGGGCTGCAACTGGTGAATCAGGCAAACCTGATAGAAAGCCTCCTGGCCACGGCCATCATATGTTCTTCTAAAGACAGCCATGCATCCAGGAGGATGCCCAGATTGCGAGCCCTCTCTGTGGGGGGCAAAGACTCACTCCCAATAGTCAGCAATAGTACCAGCTGACTATATCGCGACGCCGGGAACCACAGCCACTCAGTCTTGGAGAGGTTGAGTCTGAGCCTATTTCTCCCCATCCAGACACACACGGCGTCCAGGCAGCGAGACATCACATCAAGGGCATCGTTGGAGTGGTCTGGGATGGAGATGTACAGCTGGGTATCATCAGCATACAGTGGACTCTCACCCCAAAACCATGGATGATCTCGCCCAGCGGCTTCACATAAATGTTGAACAGAAGGGGTGAGAGGACCGACCCCTGTGGCACTCCCCATGCGAGGCACCTCGAAGTCGACCTCTGCCCCCTGTCAACATGAACTGCGAGTGGTCGGAGAGGAAGGAGGAGAACCACTGCAGAACGGTGCCCCCTATTCCTAAACCCTCAACCGCTGCAGCATGATACCATGGTCGATGGTATCAAAAGCCGCTGAGAGATCTAACAGGACCAGAACAGAAGAACAACCCCTGTCCCGAACCCTCCAGAGATCATCCACCAATGCGACCAATGCTGTTTCTGTGTTGTACCCCTGTCTGAAGTCCGACTGGTACAGGTCCAGATAGATAGCTTCATCCAGGTGCCTGGCCAGTTGTCATGCCACCACACTCTCAACAACCTTGGCACAAAACAAAGGTTGGAGACTGGATGATAATCTGCTAATTCAGCTGGGTCCAGGGAAGGCTTCTTGAGGAGGGGCCTCACCACCGCCTCTTTCAAGGCAGCGGGAAAGGCACCCTCACTCAGAGAAGCACTTATAATCCCCTGGAGCCAGCCTCGTGTAACCTCCCAGGAGGCCAGTACCAACCAGGAGGGACACGGGTCCAATAAACATGTGGCGGCACTAATCTTACCCAGAACCCTGTCCATATCCTCGGGAGCCACAGGATCAAACTCCTCCCGGATAATGTTCTCAAGACCTACCCTCGTCTCCTCCCCCGGACTCACCCAGTCGGAGTCCAAGCCTTCCCGAATCCGAGTCACTTTATCATGCAAGATTTGCACAAAATCCTCAGCTCGACCCTGCAAGGGATCTTCCCGCACTCCCCCCCAAAGAAGGGAGTGGATCACCGTAAACAGAGCAGCTGGGCGGTTCTCTGCAGATGCGATAAGAGCGGAAAAATAGTTAGAGAATATTTTAAGAACTAATTGGATTGGGTAAAATGAGAAATGATTAAGATGCATTTTATAAATATATACTTGAATAAGTGGAGATATATTGTTAAGATGTTTTGAGAAATATATTCAATGATTGAAATTGAATCAAACTGAATGAAATTGAAATGATAAAAATGATTTAAATGTTATACTTGCAAGAAGTAAAGCAGAAAAAAATATATTGGTAAAAGTAAAAAAGATAAGTGATTAGAAAATTGTTTGAAGATTTGAAGGAAAAAAGAGAACAAGATGAAATATATTGTTAATAATTAAAAAGACAAGGGATCGGGGTTGCCTGGACTCCACAATGGAAAATATTAAATTGAAAATGAATACAGCAATAGAGATGAAGGAGGGGAAAAGAATTGGAAGGGAGGAGAAAGGAGAGAGAGGGATGGAAGAGTAGGGAGGAAGGAAGGGAAGGGAAATCAGAGTCGGAGAGAAGGCAAGACGGGGGGGAGAGAGGAGGAGAAGGAGAAGGGAAGGGGAAGTAGAGAAGAGAAGAAGAGGTGGGGAAAGAAAGTTGGAAGAAGAGGGAGAGGTTAGGTATGAGGAGAAAGATTGCTGTACAATAAAAAAAGATGAAGTGGAAGAAAGGCAATAAAAAAGAAAGGACGTATAGAAATACTGAGGCATGTTCAAAAAAAAAAAAGGAAAAGGGGGAAGACAATATTGGTAAAAATTGTAATTGAGTAAAATGTATTTGAATTTGACTAATTGTATAAGATAAGAAACGACCAACACTATGTCCAAAAAAAAGGAGAAAGATGTGGGTGAAGGTGAGAGAGAAGAAGAAAAAAAAAAACCAAAAAATTTTTTTTGTTTACCAAAAAAAATAAAATAAAAGATAAGTGTGATACTTAAATTTTTCTCTAATACAAAACAGCACATTTTGCATTAGATAAAAGTTGCTCAAATAAGTGCTTTAAAAATGAACATAAATCCTAACTCATGACTTTAATTCATACATAATTCATTCTGAGTTTCTATTAAAGTAATTCCTGTAAATACAGTCTACGACTTAAGATAACTATTGGAACAACTACATTATATCAATGGGATTCTGTTGTTTGCTTGTATACAACGCTGGGCTAAAGAGAAAAAATGTACATTTTTTTAATGTAAAAAGGGAGGGAAGGAGGGAGGAAGAGACGGAGGGAGGGAGACTCAAGGGTTGTTTTCAAAGAGTTTCAGGATAGATGTTTATCAAAAGCTCTGTAGAAAACAGTAGGATCTATCAATCAAGGGGATTTCTACCCTGCACACCCATTTATATTTGTCATTGCCCAAGTCTGTATATGTGATAGAACCTGGTTACAGGGTGTTAACGTTGTCCTCCAGCTTAATGACCCCTTCATGGAAAAATGTTCCTGTAATCAAGCCCCCTTAGCCTCTGTGGCTTTTCCTTTCTCTTAAGGGAATTCCACATGCAGCACTGCAATAATGCATTTTGTGTACAACTACAGTATTATATGTCTCTACAGAACAAGCAATAGAATTCTTCTTAGTGTATAGCACAGTCTACTTTATTAAAGGTATAGAGTGAAATGTTGCAAAATATATCAGATATGGTGTTCAAAAGACAGTTTAAGAGGTATACATAAACTTTCATGTGATTGCAGAATATGCCTAAATATGCATATACATGTAGATAAATAGTAAAATATTGCATATTGTTTAGACATAACATAAGATTGTACCAATGACAAAATCTGAGTATAAATACCTGATTATCTTGAGTTTTGTTTTTCAACACTTACTTTTACCCAACAATAACAAAGAACCTATCACTATGTTTTATTAATTGCTTTCTTCCATACCTACCACTTATTTCACAGATAAGCTGCACAAAAGATTAATGAGGAATGGGTATAGTCCACAACCTATGTTATCTTGAATACCAGTCTTACAATACAATTACAACAGAGTTGAACTTAGAATGAGAGTGTCCTTCAAACAAAATTCTATAATGATTCATTTTTTTTTTGTACAGAGTTAAAAACTAAAATCAAACAATTTAAGAATCCCAAAAGGTACAAGACCAGTCTTTCATAAATCTGCAACCATTATGTAAAGTAGTTTGATGCACCTCTAATAATCAGCACGATTTAAGGATAAGTGTGATTAAACCACTCTAATGGATGGGTTTGGTAACTGGAATCACAGAGAATTTTAATTATATTATTATTACTACAGGGAGACCTTGCTAATTGTCTTGGGGAAAGGCAATTGTTCAAAGTTACAATGAAAAAGTACCTTGGCAACCAATGCCTGCACATTTATGACCTTTGCAGACACATGTTCACTAGTATAGTGAGTACATGTTGTCTTGTGTCTGACTTGTTTACTTTCCGCCTCCACAGAATTGTCTAAACAAGTTATCTCTTCCTGAGCTGCTTTTCTCCACAGTATATCCCTAAAAAGTGCTAACTGCTAGCTAATAAACTTAGCTCTGTAACCTTAATTAGCCACCTTGCAGCTGCTGCCTGTAACTGACAAGACTTTAACCACTTTCACATTTTTGGCTTTTGTTTGTTTCCTAAGCAGTTTGGGGGTCATAGTTATGGACACACTAGGCAAACAGCCAGCACTAATCATTCCTTTCAATGTGTGTTCCCTGCTTATTCTCTTGTAATCCCTTTCTCTCTAATGAATATAAATGAATTGTGAACACATGACCATGTATAATTTAATAGATAGCATTTATATGCAATTTTAGATACATTAATTTATAGTGTATATTAATTTTTCTTGAGGAACAACCATATAAATAAACTACCCAGAGCAGGGATGAGGCAATTAATTTTCCCAAGGGGAGCTACATGAGAAATTGTGACTATTGTGGAGGGCTGCTGCTATCCTGCCTCCCACTGCCCTGCTGCCAGCCTGTCGCCATTCTGCTACCACCCCACCCACCGCTGTCCCACTCCTGCCATCATTGCCCCACCCCCACCACCAATTTTCTGACACCACATCTCTGCTGCTGATGCTCCACTTCCCACTCCGACTGACACTGTGGGCCACAAAGTTACAGCAGAAGGACCAGATATGGCCCATGGGCCGTAAAATGCCCAGATCTGATTTAGTGGGATGGGTGGTGCATAAATTGTATAAATAAATACAAAAAATAAATGAACTTGCATGTTGAAGGGCTAGAGACCAGGAAGCCCCAAATTTACCTCTCGTTCTCTCCCACAAAAATGGCTAAATGGTTGTAGCCTTTTGTCTTCCTAGCCACAATACTTATTAGCATAATATTGCTGATTCCTTAGTAGCTGTAAGAAAGCTTGTGATTAGAGACACTGAACTTTTCAGATAGCACAAAACAATGTAAATGGTAGTAGCTACTTGAAGTTGTTCCACAAAGAGAGCCAATTATTTTGACGAAATGTTTTTGAAACAAATGCAAGCCGATTAAGATCTTTTAGTGTTCTTTTTCTGACTCTGCTATAATCATTGCACATTTTGAAAATAGTTCCCATATTATTTGATTGTTTGCCTGCTTGCATTTGGTTTTCTCTTTTCTATTTCTAAATCAGTAAAAAAGTAACTGCTTTCCTTAACCATTCCCAAAGAGTTGGCATCCTTTGAACTCTGCTTGCATTTTCCATTTTAAGACCGCATTAGAATAAACTGTGAAAGTTCAAACAGTGACCTGTTTAAAAAAAACTGAAATTATAAATGTTATTTGCCCACATAAGGAATCACTCACTTTATTTGAAAAATTCTAAGAAAGAGCATCAGGAGCTGTAATTTCTTAACCCTCCCTTCTCTTTTACTGAACGTGATAATCATTAAGTAGAGCTGCAAGATATCCATTAATCATGTCAGTTACGGCTGTCCTGAAGTTCTGATTGGCTGCTCTATATTAGCTATTTACTTTAGTAAAAGAAAAATGCAGTATCTTTTGGATTATGTTTCTGTTTCCCACCTTCTCAGAATCAAACATAACAGGTCAAAAGAAGAAAGTAAAACCTTAAACCATCAGAGAATTTGCAGGGAGCACATTTTACAGGGCAAGGCCTATAACATATTATTATTATTACCTTTTAAAATGTATGCATTTAAGTTATTTAAGAGTACACTGCAAGAATGCATGCTTTAAACATGAGTCCAAAGACTTGCTTTGGAGTTCATTCAAGATGGGGGAACTAATCAAAGTAACAATGAGAAACAATTGTTGTGATGTTGTTTAAACTGGTGTAAAACTCATTCTGATGTCTTGTTCTGGACATTCTGGCTATGGGTTCGGATCAGTGGTGGGTTGCTCCAGGTTCGGCCCGGTTCTAAAAACCAGTAGTAAAACCAGAGGGAGGCTACCCCGACGTCATCAAAACGCTTCTACGCATGCGCAGAAGAGCGCATGCACGCAGCCCCATTGCAAACCGGTAGTAAAGATAAGTAGAACCCACCCCTGGTTTGGATGCTGAAATGTTCCTATCAAGATGCTAAAGAGAAGCAGTTTAAAAGGAAGGCCTTCCTTCTGCAATGGCCCCATTGCTTGGTACTTTCAGGCATGACAATAAAGCTGTGATCCACTAGTTAAATGTATAGGTAGTCCTTGTCTTACAAGTATTCATTTAGAGATCTTTCAAAGTTGACAATGGCATTGGAAACAAGTGACTTACAACTGGTCTCCACAGTTATAACCATCATGGCATCAAATGAAACAAACAAAACGTTAAAAAGTTATGGCATTTATGTAGTTACTTACCAAGCACATCTAAATTATATCAAAGTAACCAAAATATCTTTAACAATCCCCAAGGCATGTCACAACATTTGAGCACCCCTAACGTTTGGAAATTGAAAGTTGAAAAAATGGACACACCCTAATTTCTCCAAAGTCACATGATCAAAATTTGAGTGTTTGGCAATTTGCTTGTATTTGTGATGGTTGAAATGTCCTGTTTCATATGAACACCATGAGCCATGGTTGCGCAGTGGTTAGAGTGCAGTATTGCAGGCTACTTCTGCTGACTCCTGGCTGCCTGCAATTTGGCGGCTCAAATCTCACCAGGCTGAAGGTTGACTCAGCCTTCCATCCTTCCGAGGTGGGTAAAATGAGGAGCCAGATTGTTGGGGGCAATAGGCTGACTCTGTAAACTGCTTAGAGAGGGCTGTAAAGCGATATATAAGTCTAAGTGCTATTGCTATTTGCAACTTTCCCAGACAGTTTCCAAGCCAAGCAAAGTTGAAGGAGGAATCCGGATTGGCTTAATTCCTGCATGAATCACTTAAAAACTGCAGTGATTCATTTAGTAACTATGGCCAAAAAAAGGTCATAAAATCAGGTGAAACTTACTTAAACACCCCCTTAATGATGGAAATTCTGGTCCCTATTTTGGTCGTAAATCGAGGACTATCTGTAAGGCTTGCTGAATTGGGTGGAACTGACTTCTAAATAGACAATTCAGTTGTGCTAGAACACTTTTTGTTGTCTCAGGTTTTAAGGATGGCACTTCGTTTGCTTTTTAACTGCAGGCTGCTTTTGCTGTTTTTATTTCTTCTGCAGCGGTTTTAGTTCACTGGTTTATCAAATATATATTTATTATTGTGAATGCTGCTGTATTCTTGCTTTTATGGCACCTTATGCAACATTATTTTTTCCCCAAATGTGGAATACGAATCTTTAAGATAAATGTCCTGAAGTTTAATATCTCTAGGGCTGGCTTCTCCATACAGTTTTGACCTGTCCAATGCATAGGTCTCAGAAAATATTTTCCTAATTCTTCAGCTTTGTGAAGTAAGAAGAATGAACTCTGTTAGTTTCCGTTTTTCCATGGATATCTCTGCCCTGTGAAACGTCTTTTCCCTGAAATTCAGCCAGGGTTTATCAGGTTTTAGGAAATGAATAAAAACTCAGTTATTTAAAATAATCTTTGTATTATAAGTGTCATCATTTCTGTCTGGTTTTGTGATGGTTTTGTCCAGGAATTCTGCTTGGGAAATTCTAAGAATTGAAGCTCATACTTCTTAAAGTTCCTAAGGTTGAGAATCCCTGATTTTGTCTATTTTGAAGGTTAGTTTTCATTGTCTATTTTTAATTTTTAAAATTTTTAATTTTAATTTTTACAGTAAAAATTAATTGGAGACTTAATTGTAACTGACCAAGAGTTGTTCGACTATGGCAGGTAGAAATCAAATACCACTGAAGAAAATACAGTTACACTTACATTTTTGTCCATGAGGTAAGAGGAGTTAAACTAGGGAAATAGCATGGGCAACATTTTAAAACACTCTAGGATATAATCCCAATCTGAATCTCTCCCTTGTCTGTTGGCAACTTTCCAATTAAAGAAATAAAAGCAAAACAGAGCTGCAGAAAGTGCTCTTCATTGGTCTCCTGTGTAACACTTAATTTTGCCCTAAAATATGCCCAAAGCTGCTATGTAATTAGTGAAGCCTTACCTTAAACTGCCAATCTAACTAGGATTTGGATCAAACCCTTTAAACAGCATGTCCAGTATGTTAGGGAGATTAAATGCTGATTTCTAAGTGAGGACTCAGATTCAAACTACACTGAGACATTTGAAGCTCACCAGATGACCTGGGGGCATTTACTATCTCTCAGTCTAATTTATCCTAAAAGCTATTAAATTGGGGTCTTGATAAAGGAATATATAAAGTATGTGTATGTGTGTGGATCAGGGGTGGATTCTACTTATCTTTACTACTGGTTTGCATTGTGCCCACAGGTGCGCGAGTCAGTGGGTGGAGCCTCCTGCCGGTTTTACTACCGGTTCTATAGAACCGGTCCGAACCGGGGGCAATCCACCACTGGTGTGGATAGATGATGATAGATAGATAGATTGATAGATAGATAGATGATATAAATAGATGATAGATAGATAGATGATATAAATAGATGATAGATAGATGCTATATATACTGTGTATATATCAGAGGTGGGTTTCAGCAGGTTCTGACCAGTTCTGGAGAACCGGTAGTGGAAATTTTGAGTAGTTCAGAGAACCGGTAGTAAAACTTCTGACTGGCCCCACCCCCATCTATTCTTTGCCTCCCAAGTCCCAGCTGATCAGGAGGAAATGGGGATTTTGCAGTAACCTTCCCCTGCCACGCCCACCAAGCCACACCCACACAACCGGTAGTAAAAAAGTTTGAAACCCACCACTGGTATATATACTATGTATGTCTATACACACACACATATACGTACATACACACAGATTATACACACATATATACATATATACACATATATACCCTACACTAAATTCTTAAAAGGGAAAAAAAGGCATCAAATTCAATAAATGAAGAGAATAATTTTTTAAAAAATCCATCTTAATGAATGAACCAAATTGAACCAACTTATTCAGCATTTAAGCAAACCTGGTAGTGAATGAGTGGTTTTTATTTCTGAATATGCATTTGTAAATTTCTTGTCAGGAAGAAAATTGAAAATGAAGAAGGAATATTGTCCACATTGCATCATTTTTTTCTCAGTTCACACAAGTCCTGAATACTCAAACACACTATCGCACAGGCAAAGGCAGTCAGATATTAAATATGTAATCAAAAGATTCAGCCTGCTGGCCATTTTGAAGTCTTCTTACCCTGCTCGTTTTGTGATTCTTTTGATGGGAAAGTAAATTAAAATAGACTTTAGATAACCAGGAAAAAGAACAGTAGGACTATCCTGATTATTTGCTGTTAATATAGAAGATAAGAGTGACTTTTTCTCTTTCTAGGGGATATGTGACCCTTGATATGGCATTTACCAGGTTACTAACACAATCTAGCCAGCTGGGCAGTAGCCATACAAATTGTCTAACCCAGTGGTTCTCAACCTTCCTAATGCCGCAACCCTTTAATACAGTTCCTCATGTTGTGGTGACCCCCAACCATAAAATTATTCCTAAAACCATTGAAAATATGTGTTTTCCGATGTTCTTAGGCAACCCCTGTGAAAGGGTCGTTTGACCCCCAAAGGGGTCGCGAGCCACAGGTTGAGAACCACTGGTCTAACCTAAGATATGAGGATAGAGGAGAAACATTCCAAATATACATGCATCCTCTTTGTACGCTTTGTTGCTTTGTACTATCAACATCCATATCAATCAGAATAGAGCTGGAATATCAACATCAATTAGAAGACTCCTGGAATGGACCTTGGAGGTCTTCTAATCCAGCCCTCTGCTCAAACATTATACCATTTCAGACAAGTGGCTGTCCAGTCTCTTCTTAAAAATCTCCAGTGATGAAACACACACAACTTCTGAAGACAAGCTGTTCCAAAATCAGAAAATATCTTCCAGTCGTTTCACTTTGGAAAACATTTTACCCTTTCTGACTCTGATTCTCCTTATGGCTTTATTAACATTACAATGGCTACAGTGGTGAAATCTGAACTGGTTTACTACCGGTTCGCTGACTGTGCATGCGCAGTGCCCACCATGCACCAAATGCAAGACGCATGCATGCAGTGCACGGCAAAAGGAGGCATGCGGTAAGTAGAACAGCGTGGGGGGGGGTTATCAGCTTTGGTGCACAGTCTTTTTTTTTAACTTTTAAAAGCAAAATGCTCTTAAAAGAAAAAAAAGCCTCTGACGATCAGGCAACTCAGCTGGGATCGTCAGAGCCTTTTAAAAGCATTTTTTCTACAACCTCTTCAGCTGAAGAGGTTGTAGAAAAAATGTTTTTAAAAGAAAAAAAAAGCCTCTGACGATCAGGCAACTCAGTTGGGATCTTCAGAGCCTATTAAAAGAAAAAAAAAAAGCCTCTGATGATCAGGCAACTCAACTGGGATTGTCAGAGCCTTTTAAAAACATTTTTTTCTACAACCTCTTCGGCTGAATAGATTGTAGAAAAAATGCTTTTAAAAGTAAAAAAAAAAGCCTCTGATGATCGCGTGGCTCAGCTAGGCATGTGGGGGGCAGGGATTTTTGCTATCGGTTCTCTGAACCACCTGCTGCCATCGCTACCAGATCGGGTGATCCGGTCCGAACCGTGAGCATTTCACCCCTGAATGGCTACTCTTGCTCTCAAGACCCAAGTTATTTACATTCTGGTCTGTAATCTAATTAGATACCTCCTTTCCTCTTTCTTTCTATGATCCTGAGACCATTTGATCTAATATGCATCTTTCTTTTCTTGGTCTCCTAAACTCCTAGATTCAACTTTCTTTCTTAATCCATGTCCCTCCAGCCACAACCCTCTCTAACAAATTAATCAATGAACTGCCAGATTCATGTTTGTTCATTTGTTCAATTTTGGTGCTGTTCACCTCCAGACTAACTCTGGCAAGCTCATAATATTAAAAAAAAACAAAAGAAAACAAATAAAATATAAAATAAACCAATGAACAGATGGAACACCTCATCTCAAAACACCAAAACATACATAAAGCTAGCTAAACACATCTAACTAAGGGTTCCATCTATCCTAATCCAAGGCCTGGGAGAACAACTAGATTTTTACGGTTATCTACAAGGCCATTAGGGTAGGAGTCTCATGGATTTCACTTCCAGAAGACAGGCACTGCAACAGAAAAGTTATAACAAAGTCCACATTGAAAACTGCAAAGTCCACATTCTAGTCAGAGGGGACCGCTGGTTTGAAAGAAGTCCTCTACATTAAGATTGAACAGCCCTCTCTCAAAAGAGGGAGGGGATACACCACCACCTATCTCCTGTTTACAACACGGTCCTTTCAGCAGTTCCAAGAAAGTTCCACAACTATTTGCACTATCTGAGAGCACAGATAAACCTCCAAGTAGCCTTGACAACTCTCAGAAAGAGTGCTAACGATCAGATGACTACAAGGAATATAAATCTTTTCATCCTCCACCATTCAAGCAGAACTGAAGAAGCTTTTTAGATGAGAAGCAAAATATCTTCAAGGAAAAACAAAGTCCAGCTGCATTTTGAAAAAGCCCCTTTGGGACTTCCTGCATCCTATTTAATCAAGGGATGTGGTTTATATTAGTGCTGCATAACTACTCATCTTATATAATTCTGCATAGATATTTACTTAATCTTTGCAACCTCCTTCCACAATTTGGAGATATCTTCTTGTGCGATAGGAGATCATATTATAATCTATATGACAAAAAGGTCTTTGCACACGGTGGTTAATATATTCATCTTCCTTATGCATGTAAGAAGTTCCGATAACAGGTTTGTGTGAGCTCCGTCTTTTGTCACACAAACAACTGTCAGATTACACGACAAGTGTAATTTTGAGAACTAACCCTGAATATCTCACATCAAGGACGTTCAGACAGATGTAGCTGAACCTCCGAAGTGGAGCGCTGGTTGCTTTAGGCTAATGGAAGCAATTACCAAGCCATCTGCCCTTTGGTTGCTGGAAGGAAGGGGAGGAGCAGCTGCTCAAGATCACTCAAAGGGAGGAGGAGGAACTCTTGTTGCTTCTGCCTTCCTCCAGCTGGTTCATTCTCTGTCGCGTATGGCAGGCAAAGCCCACAATCTGGAGATACAACAAAACAAATGAGGCTTTCCCATTCCTTCCCACTGGCTCTTCCCAAAATAGCTGGCTGCTTCCCTTGTTCTCTCAAGTGACTGTGTGTGTGTGTGTTGTGAATGTGTGCCAACTGTGGAGAGAGGAAGACAAACAATGATCTCCAATGATGATCTTCTGGAGATAGATATACCTCCTCAAATCAACACTGATGAATCAGAAAAAGAGCCATTTTGATCAATCAATTCCCAAAATCATATAATATACGTAAAATTGTTTTTGGTGAATGCATTAGTTACTTAAGGCTGGGTATATCAACCAGTAAATGAGACAATTTCTTGGCTATAAATCTTCAAGTCAGATGAGCTTATGCAGGTTGCTGTTCATTATTTTCCTTTAAAGGAAACTGCTCTGGGATTCTCTACTAGGAGAACTGGCATCAACATGCTATTAATAAGCAATCAATCAGTGTACAAGCCCCTTTTATTTTAGTAGAATTTGATGGCAACATTGTGTTGAGGAAGCCTTGCGAATGAATAGTGCCACAGAAAGGGGATGCTTCTATTTAAAAATAAATAAATAAAATAAAATGCATAGACTTTGTTTTGTAACAGGTTGAGAAAGACAACAGCTTGAATCAGAAGGGCAGATGGATAATCCAAAATATTTTGCCAATTCATCTGTTAAAAAAGCAAGATGCTCCATGCAAAGCAAAGGGCTTTTTTTTTTGTTTTGTTTCTGATAATAACAACAGCATTAAAAGTCACTCTCAAAGGACATCTTGGCATGTGGACAGATGAATGAAAGAATAGCTGTTTTGGCAGGAGTCTATGCCAGCACTACAGTTCCTCACACATCAAAGGATTTTTGCTTTGTTTTGTTTTGCCAACTACACCTGGAAGTATTTTATCAGAGGAGGCAGAAGAGCAGGAAATTTACTAATCGTAAAACAGGCTGAATTTGCCCAGACAGAAATAACAGCGAAGTCACATGAAAAAGTGTTTTAGCTGGCCATATGTTCTGCTATTTTCCACAAATATAAGACACACATCACCAGGTGGCTACAGCTTCTGCTAGTCAAGCTACTGTCAACATGTCTATTATTTGCTTCATCAGCCAGGAGGACCCTGATACCTGTTGTACACTGTCTTTCCGGGACTGTTCCCAAAAGAAAGAATTACATAATGACTCTCCCGCAGGATTTGCAGGATAAAGTAACATGGTAAAGTCAACTTCTTCCTCTCTTTTTTAACAATTGTATTAAGGTTTACAAATGCAAAGATTAAACAACTGAGAAAAAGTATAAAAAGTAAAGAAAAGAAGAAAAGTGAAAAAAGTATAGAAAAAGAAAGCAGGAAAAAAGGGAGCAGATATATAAAAAGATGACTATCACCTCCATCCAAACAATTATAAACAATTTGGTTAATTCAACATCTTCTCTAGGACTTTAATTTAAAAAAACCCTCTTCTTCCCATACCTCAAACCTTATTAATAGTCAAATTACATAAAATACATCATTTAGTCCTGACCAGCAAAATTTATTGTTTTGATTGTTCTCTCAATCAAAAAGTTGGTTTATAACCTAAATCTCTCTCTACTTATAAACAAATCTTCGAGATTTCATCATACAATCCTGGTTAAAAAGAAATAACTTGAAACCATAACATATATATAGTTTAATCAGTGATGGAATTCCATTTTTTTTACTACCGGTTCTGTGGGTGTGGCGTGGTGGGCGTGGTGTGACTTGATGGGCATGGCTTGGTGGGCGTGGCAGGGGAAGGATACTGCAAAATCTCTGTTCCCACCCCACTCCAGGGGAAGGATACTGCAAAATTCCCATTCCCTCCCCACTCCTGGGGTAAGGATATTGCAAAATCTCCATTCCCACTGCACTCTGGGGCTAACCAAGTGGTATTTCCCAGGTTCTCCGAACTACTCAAAATTTTCACTACTGATTCTCCAGAGCCTGTCAGAACCTGCTGAACAGCACCCCTGATTTTAATCTTTATTAATCAGATCCACTTTATAAATCTTCTCTTCATTATTAAAAAGCTTGCTCTTCAGTCCGCCAAGTAGTATCCTACAAATTGATTTCTTATCAGTTCCTCTTTCTCTCTTTTCAGAAAGAGTTTCCTTAGTTCCACAAGTTGGCTTTTATAAATCCAAAGTAAGGTTTCACATTACTCTTATTGTTTGTACGTTCTCTTTAATGATTAAAACATCAATTGGCTTCATTTGTAAATCCATTTTGATACCATTTTATATTTTGGCATTTTAATATCCATTTTCATATGTACAACATATTTTTTATACTTCAGCATTTTTTAAAAAATCCAAATCTGCATTCAGTCTGTTTTAGTCAATCAAATCTGTTGGTCTTGCTGTATTCTTTGCTATAGTGCTGCACAATCTTGTGGCTTCTGAGGACGTTGTTTCCAAGCAGCCTTACTTTCTTCCATATAATGTTCCAAATAGTGTTTGTCCATTGTATTAATTTAAAAGCAATCCTTTGTTCTTTATGTAGCCAGCCTTCAATTCCCCTCTTATCATCTGTTTGTTTTCCAGTCAGCTAAATTTTCCCCACAGGAGAATTTCTTACGATTTCAAAACTTCATATACTATTTTATAAATTTTTAAACACCCCACAGGAAATATTCCTTCACATCCGCTTATCCCCTTAACTTTCCAAAATCAACATTCGAGTCCCACTTTTTCCGTTTTTCAAAAATTAAAGCTTTTCTTGTTAATCCTTAAACTTAAAGCTTCTTTTATCAAGGTTGGAAAGAAACTCTGCTGGTGAAGTACAACTTGTCTTTTGGAAGGTTCTTATCTCCAAAGAAATCAGAAATAAGCAGCTTCCTAAAGTAATTAAGAGAGAAAGTTCACAAATGCAGTGTTTCTTTACAAGGCACTAAGCATGGCTTAGCCAAGACTAGTATTTTTCCAGCCCCCTCAAATCTGATGGACAATGCTGATTTGCAATCTCTTTGCAGGGACAACCTGTATAGAGCCAAGCACAGGTGTTCCTTGTCTTCTTCTTAGTCCAAAAACAGAGTTCTGAAGAACCAATCCCTTCACTGGCTCCTACTTTGGCCATGTCTATCAGTTCTGCAAAAAGCAGTCATGTTTAGTCTGCCTGCTACTCTGGAAGTTCAAGTCAACTTCTCCAACGGAAACACCTTACACATTGTTTTTGCAAATATTTTCTTTTTCTTTTTTGCTAAATTAAATGGAATGTCCAATCAAACATTATAATTACCCAATAGAAAAATAATTCTCAGATTAAAAGGGCCACGCACTACCTATTTTTTCAGTAAAAGGGGGTGGGGACACTATTTGTCCTCTTTACTGTTATTCTCAGATAATCCAGATAGCTATACCATTTAAAAATACATTATTTGGAGGAAATCTGAATTTGTCTTCCCTTTAGGTAGATATACAGGATGCATATAGGATTTCAGAAAATGGATATAATGCCTTTCTAACAACAAATGGCCAATTCCTAAGGTTGAACCAAAAGTTATAAGACCAGATGTTTGCTAGTTTTCTCTTCTGGGTATTTCATTCCACTATACGTTTGCACATTCCCTGGAAGATCCTTCAGGTTAATGTTGGGAAAAAGGGAATTTGATCCACAGTAGCTTCCATTCTGTGCATGAAAGAAAACCACTCAATAATCAATGTGCTTCTAATCCCAGAGCTGGCAAGAAGTCATAGGATTCTAATACAGGACCATCACATCAACATTTGGTAAGACTTGAGAACGTATCATAAAACAAACAATATATAAGTATGGGCAGTATGAAGAATCAATCTGGCCTAGTGGATTAAGGCACCTAGCTAGAAACCAGGAGACTGTAAATTCTAGTCCTGCCTTAGATATGAAAGCTGACTGGGTGACTTTAGGCCAGTCACTTTTTCTCAGCTCAATCAAAATAGGGGAAGGAAGAAGTATTAGCCATGTTCATTGCCTTGAGTTGCAAATAAAATAATAAAAGCAGGATTTTTTTTTTTAAAGAATCTTAATACGTAGTCATTACTATAAGTCAGCTTGGCCTTGTTGAAAAATATTTCAACTGTATTATGTCCTATGCTTGTTCAATGGATTTATTTTCCTAAGTGAGTAACTATTAATTGATTGAATCTATATTTCCAGTCTTATGATTGTAGAAGAATAAAAGGTCTGCAGTTTAATAATGTAAAGATGTAAAGCAGCAGCATCTTACAATCATTTAAAATCAAAGGAATATTTTAAGGATTTGACAACCTAACTGGTCAACCTAGTGAACAATGTCTCTTGGAAGAAATCTGTTTTGACCAGGGCTAGAGCAGGTCAATGCCTTTCCCCTCCCTCCGTCCATCTCCCCAATCGAAGACTGTTCTACAATAGAAAAGTATTTCTTTATGGTTTTGCCACTCCTAATTTGCATTTAACTCTAATTATTATAGGGAATTACCAACCATGCCTCACATGCTGTTCCTGTCGGATTGATTCTGCTTGAGGAAGGAAAGCTTAAAGTACCTTACTGCCAAGCTAAAGGGGAAACATTGGAAAGATATTGGGAAAGTAAAGGAAGGGAAATTAGACATCAATAATTGTGATGGAAAGACTAACAGATCTGGAAAACCCAGGCATGTTATCTTATTTTGCTACTGTAGCAATAAAGATCTTTCCAGAAATCCAAGTACAGGTAGTTGTCAACTTACAACAGTTCATTTACTGACCATTCAAAGTTACAACATCACTGAAAAAAGTGACTTATGACCACTTTTCATGCTTACAACCATTGCAGCATCTGCATGGTCACATGATCAAAATTCAGATGCTTGGCAACTGACTCTTATTTATGATGATTGCAGTGTCCCAAGATCATGTGATCCCTTTTTGTGACCTTCTGACAAGCAAAGTCAATGGGGAAGCCAGATTCACTTAACAACCATGTTACTAATTTAGCAAGTACAGTGATTCACTTAACTGTGGAAAGAAAGGTAAAATGGGGCAAAACTCACTTAACAAATGTCTCACTTAGCAACAGAAATTTTGGGCTCAATTGTGGTCGTAAGTTGAGGACTATCTGTATCTTAAAAGCTACCCATGTAAATCAGAACTTGCACCTGGTGTAATTAAGAATTTTTCTTAGATTACTCACTCTAGAGTGTCTTCCTGGCTCCGTTTCTTCTTTAACTTTCTTGCTATTCTCTCCCAGTTCCCAAGGTCTGTTATAAATTTCATCACAGCGATCAAGAGATAGAAGTCCAGTGCTAGCATATATTATAAATAGGAACTCCATCCAGATGGCAAGAAGCAATGGGAAACATTTTTTCAGTTCATTCAAAGAGACTTTACCTTAATGAACTCACTACACATGAGGATTGCAATTCTTCTTGCAGTTTCCAGGATTCTGCGTTTATCCCACGACTAGCATTAAAGACAGAAATGCGTGTAATTTATGTGTCCTTGACCTTACCTAGCTTTGTGAAGCTTGACACCAGGTAGTGTAGTATAGATTAATACTAGTACTTTAACCTGCATCCATAAGCTTACTAGCAATCAGTGCAGAGTCTGAAGTAAAGGTGTAATATATTTGTGGTAACTACTATAATTTACAAATTCTGATTTAGTTACTGTACAGCTCCAATTTCTGATTATATTTTAAAGGAGAAGCTGAATGTCCAGTATATTGCAAGAGGTGGTTCTCCCATTCTAGGAAGTCCAAACTGGTACTCAGTCAAAGCATGGACACTTTATTGAATTTATTCTTGTTATTTTCAGAATACTTCTCTAACCATTTCAAACTATTCTTGAGTTTTGTTTCCCTTATTTTGTCATACATACGTTTAATAGCACATCCTCTTTTAGAAGAAGCAGCATTGAGAGACAACTGGGTATCAATATGCCAAATCTTTAATTATACCATTGAGCATATATAATCATTCTGTTTTTGTTTGTTTTCTTTGGAATGAAAATTTAAATATGTATTTCTGTGATTACAGATATTTCGTCCTTTGAAATTGTGACAAGTGCTTAGGTCTAAATTTAGCTGGAATTTAATTGGATTCTCAGCATTAAAGGTGGCAAGAGCTGTTTGGATGTTATTAGGAAGGAGATTTTAAGTTTGATCCTTGTTCTCCTGAGAAGTGTACTATTTGGAGCAATCCTTGTTTAAAAGGTCAGGAAAAAGAGTTTTGTGAAAGTTGGGGTTTTTTTGTGGGGGACAGATGCTGAGGGGAATTTGGGCTGAAAATGGGGTTAACCCATTAGGTCAACTTATTTTATACTTCCCCATAAGACTTTTCCTTCCTTCCTTCCTTCCTTCCTTCCTTCCTTCCTTCCTTCCTTCCTTCCTTCCCTCCCTCCCTCCCTTCCTTCTTCCTCCTTCCTTCCTCCCTCCCTCCATTCCCCTTCCCTTCTATTTTACAATGTATTCTATCCGTTCTATTCTACTCTTTCCTCTTTTGCAGCTTTTCTCATCTATGCTTCTAAATTACCTGCTTTCTTCAACAGTTGATGTATCAACTGTTGTCCATCAGCTTTTAATTATGGGTCAACAGAAGGAGCAAGGGAGTTACTTTATGATTATCCTCTCAGCATTGCTGGCAATAATGTTCCTTGATAGTTCAGTCCATGGGCATGTAAGAGAAAGGAGACAGAGGTGGCTAAATCTTTTATGAAGTCACCTCTCTAAATATTCTGTTCTGAAAACTGATCGTGCAATGACTTGAAGCAGGTCCTGTTCATACTGTAAGATAATTTATAGTTTCTTAGCTCCTTCTCTCCAGCCTCCTTTTCGGGGCATCATTAAAATAGAAGAAAAGTTTTACCAACAGAAGAAGCTATTTGTAGCTCAGGATTAAAAATTGTGGGGTTCTTGGTGTTCTCTGAGTTTGGTTGTTTTCTTGCAGAGATTTCATTACCCAACTAGGTGTACTGACAATATTATCTAGCTGGGTAATGAAATGTCCTCAATAATTTTTTTTAAAAAAAATGCCAATACCTTTTGTGGGTCAGCAGACACATTGTAGGATGTCAAAAGAAAAGGATTCAAAAGTGTAAAGGTTGTTTTACCATCCAACATTTCGTTCATCTTTGCCAATCAGCAGAGCATGGATGTCTGTAGTTTTCATTTGGCCATTGATATGAATCAGAATCTAGAGTCCAATTTTTTTTAAAAAATTGTGAAGATAAAGGTTTCCCTGTTCAGTCGTGTCTGACTCTAGGGCACCATGCTCATCTTTTTTCCTAGCCAAGGGAGTCAGCATTGTCCAAGGAAGCTTCCATGGTCTTTCGTTCAGCATGACTATATGCCAAGGTGCATGGAACGTTGTTACTTTCCCACCGAAGTGGTACTTATTTATCTACTCGCATTTGCATGCTTTCAAACTGCATAATTGGCAGGAGCTGGAGCAAGACCTAATTTATGAATCTTCTAAACTAGGGATGATACAGAGTATAATGTGCTATAATTCTTCTGCCTATTTTGCAAGGAAAAAAAACAACAACTGTATTGCTCTTTGGAATTCTTTGCTAATAAACGAACAGTCCTAACAATAGATTTTCTTTTAATCTTCTCCTTCTGAGCAGAGTAACTGTCTTTCTCCCACAAACATCCCTCCCCCCAATGAACAAAAGAAAGAAAGCAATCCAGGTATAGGTATAACTGGCAGTCGCGTGCCTACCAAAAAAATAATTGGTAGGAATAAAAATAGGTTTTTGTAGTATTTCTATCTGAGCTCTTTAATCAATCAGTAATTTTTCTGAGTTTCTAAACATTTATAAAGTTGCGCTGGCAATGTGTGCTGACAGTCCCTCCTTGCTATCTAAAATAAAAGCTCCCTAGAGTCAATCTCAGCTTTTTGCAACAAGATAGAATTGGTTTTATGTTTTTTTTTTCCCAGAATGGCTTTTTTAAAATTCCGAGGATGTTTTCTTCTGACCTACAAAGAATTTATGACTGTTTCTTATCCAAATACTAACCCAGATAATGAAGTTTCACCATGTTGTTGATGATTTTGGCACTCCAATCTTGCAGTGCTGGGGTCATGTCTGGCTGCAGATTGCCCACCCGCTAAACTTGAATCTTGCTTTGATTTCTGCAGATAGTCCATGACAGACAGATGAACTGGCTGTGACATCTGTCACCCCATAAATCTCCAGGACTGACTTGGCTAATCTGGTTGGCTAGGCGGGTGTCCCCCTTCTCTCTTACCACTTCCTGTGCACCTCTCCTGGAGCTGCCCACTCAATGGAAAAAGACAACTGTCTCTGATAAAAGGACTGAACCAATGTGCTCCTTTGCTAGAACTTCCAACAAGCTCAGTCGACAAGCACTGAGGTTATTATTATTGTTATTAATATGAATAGTATCATTTTAAATGTGTAACCATGGAAGGAATAAAACAAATACCTGAAACAAGATTAGCAGCTTCCAAGGCCCTTGAACTCAGAGTAGCTTTGCTGTTAGCTTCCTCAGATGCGAGTTTCTGAGTTGTTTCAACACAACCTTTGTGTTTTTACATGGGAAACTGGAAAGCAGCTAACAACAAAAGCTGACTCTTAGCGACATCCATTTTATTAACTGTATATTTTCAGTGTAAACATTAATACTGTACCTGCCATAAAAAAATTAAGATGATTGACATATCAATATCATTAATACTGTGTTTCCCCAAAAATAAGACCCTGTCTTATATTTTTTTGAACCCTGAAATAAGTGCTTGGCTTTATTGCCATGCACTCAAAAGCCCGATAGGGCTTATTATCAGGGGATTTCTTATTTTGGGGGAAACAGGGTAGTCAGCTTTTTAAATATTCCTATATGAAGGTTGTTTGTATCCTACTAACAACCTTGCTATAGGGGGCAGAACTTTGCAGTCAGTCCCTTGTGCAGTTTAATAAACTTGGCTCAAGCAGATTATGCACTTTCTATTCATCAATTGGGTCATGGGTAATTTTCCCCTTCACCCGTCACAAATCTTCAGCTTCAGAAACAAATTTTCAAGAATACTGATGCAGTAGAAATTCAACAAATACATATAACTGGATAAAATGTGATAAATCAATAATATGAAAGTAAAGTAAATTCCAGTCCCAGGTGAAATATATCCATTCCTTTTCATTTCACTGCAAAACACACTTGCAGTGTTTCAATTTCTGTTGTTTGCAGAATGTTCATAAATATTTCTAAGATGAATCACAAGATTCAGGCTGGATGTGCGAGACTAGGCTAAAATAGCCAGATCTAAAAATGAAGCAGGCATTAAGCAGAATGGACAAAAGCCACAAATCTTGTCTAAAAGATCCCTTTGGGGTGGTAAATAAGAAAACAAGTCAAGAAAACAAAGAGAGAAAGTATCACCTGAACTAGAGAAAGGAAGTTGGGCCTGAGCACCTGCAAGACCTCACCCAAGTCTCATCAGCAGCTACTAGACATTTAAATCAACAAGGTAAGAGTAACTGCTAGTCTTGTGAAGTAACAAAACAAGAAGTTTTGGGGACAAAAGGGGTCCTGAAAACCACCCACTCTAAACAGCTAAATTATTGCCAACTAGTCCAGACAAGTAACACAACCCAGAAATACTGGTTTTACCTTTATGGAAAGGTTACATTAATAGAACTTTACAAGACTGAAAGTATTTATTCCTTATTGCAATGGAATGAGAGAATGACCTTCGAAGTGGGGGAGGAATGGGGAGTGAGTAAATGGGAAGAAATCCTGTCTAGGGAATGATCAGCTAAAAAGGGGGAAGTTCCTTCAACTGAGGAACGGCATAGAAAGAAAATTAGGAGGAAGCCACCCTAATTTATCAGGCAGTAAAAAGTGACAATGGTAGATTTGTACTTTCAGACTTGCAGGATTCTGTTAATATAGCTTTACAATAAATCAGAATTAGTTCATCTTGTGTTTCCTGTCTGGTGTACTTGGAAGGTTGAACTTAACTTTCCTTTTACTCTTTAGAAAAGCATGGAGGGTCCCTTCTAAAATATTTCCCACATCCTCTCTCCTTCTGTGAAGTACCTTTTACATGCTAATTGTCCAGTCTGTGGCTTTCCCTCCTGTTTCCCAAGGTCATACCCACATATTAAAACAATATATTCTAGACTAGAACACAAGACCCCTTTCCTATATCAAGTGAAGTTGATTTTTTACATTTATGAAAGAAAGGCATCAAAAATGCAAACAAATAAGCAGAATATGTACCTCCCCCCAAAAAAACAGGTATGTGTATTGCTAAATATCTCATGCATACAAATTAATGTTAGCCTTTTTGCCCCCAACCCTACAAAAATTCCCATGGCTTCCCAATTCAAATCATTTTTTTTTTTTTGCTCCCCATGAATGTTATAACAAGATGACTTTGTGTTCAGACTGATTATCTTTTTTTTCCCTGGAATGAGAAATGAATTTCAAAGGAAATATGGAAAGAAACAGTGCTGATGTTGGCCTGCATTCAACTATCGTATAATTATTATCAGCTGTTATCTCATGTAGCCCCTCAGATTTCATTTTGGCTCTGTTATGAATTGTGCTAGCAATTGTTCATTTCCTATTTCTCTCCCCACCCCACCCTCATTCTCAAGTCTAATTGGAATGTCCCAATTATTCTGCAAATTTTTTTAAAGGAATGAAAAAAAAATGTCTATGAGTATGTAAATTTTTCTTAGAAGTATGATAATAATGGAATTTAGCCACAGTACCCGATCTCTTTAATTTATCATTAAAGTCTAAGAACACTCTAGCTGTATTTCTCATCATAATATATCAGTTGGTTCCTTTGACAGTGCTTTAGTAGATAATGTCTTTTAACATTTTCCCCTTTCAGACACCTTACCATGCTGAAATATTGCATGTTGTAGGAGACTGGAAATTGTGTTCTTGAAACCAAGATAAAAAGGGAGGGAAGGAAGAAGGAAATAGTAAACCGTGTTAAATACTCTTATCTTCCTCAAGCAAAACTGATACATTTTTGTTTTGTTTTACATAATAATAATAAAAAAAACCCTTCTTCCTCTAGTACCTTTTACCTTCTTGTAGCTACTATTTTTTAAGTGCTATATGAAACTCAACTACTGCAGCTTTCTTTTCAAGTTGAATGTGCCATGATAGAAAAAAGCTTTGTTCAAAAGTTGAAAGTTATATTCTGTTAAGAAAACAAAGGCTCTGTTGGGAAATGTGTTCTCTTACTTAAGCAATTTTATAGTTGTTTGGAAAATAAATAAGTGAAAACAATTCTTTCAGAAGTACAAATACTTTCGATCCTGTCAGATTATACCATTTACTGGTTCTAAGAGTTCCTATTTTTGGATTTGAATAACATTTATGAACCATATTCTACAGTTTGGAAACAGTTGAGTTTAACTGGAAGAACAACAAAATCAAAGATGTTAAATATAAATCTACAGGATCAAACTATATCCAGTATTATTTAATTTTGAATTTTTCCATAATTTACTGCAACATCCACAATGAAACAATGAAAAGAACACTTGGTTTACATATTAAGTAAATATGTATTATGTATTTACTTATTATACATATATTTCCCTAAACATCTATATTTTAAATACAACTTTCTCCCAAATATATGTTTTTAGCATATTCTTTGGGCCAAAGATTATATTAAAAACCCAGAGCAGTATGAAATCTAAATGGTACCTCTTCTACTTAGTGAAGTATTTGGGAAAGATGATTTGAACAGTTTAATTGACAATGAAGACCAAACAAAACTTTATGACATGTCTAATTAAACATGGGGGAAGATATCTGAAATTGGGTAAGAAAAATTTTCCAGATGGCAATAAAAACAGGCATACAATTCTAAATCTCCTACCATCTACTGGTATTGGATTATAGAGTCCAGATACAATAGATCTTAGGAATGTCTAAAATGTTTGATGATGGAATGATTCTATGTACGAGGTGCTCCAAGACCCAACTAATACATATTTCTAGTTGGGTAATGAAACATCTGCAAAAAAACATTCAAGCTGAGAGAGCACCAAGGATGCCACAAAACTAGTTGTAGTCTTCTTTAGAATCAATTCCCTTTTGTAGCCTATCCTGTAGGTTGATCCTGGGATTTTTTTTGTCTCAAGTATGAACCAAAATATGATTTTTCTGCATAAAATGTATATTTGTGGAAGAAGAAGGGAAGAGTGGGTAAAAATCCAGCATATTAGCAACTGAGGAGAGAAAACCAAGGCGGGCCCCTGAATAGATGGTTAGGCCAGTAGGATATCCTAAATTGGTACATTGATGACAATGATTGACAGGAAGCAGGGAACTTCTCTTGTGCTGGGAACAATGGGAAAGCCAGTCAGCTAATGAGATATCTTGTGCCATGACACCAATTGTGGTGTAGTCAAAAGAGAAGGAATAATGGGAAGACTTTGGACAGATCTGGAGACGAAGTGAAATATGCCATGTTTTGATCTACAGAGAAGGATAAGGAGGGAGGGATGCATATCAGATTTCCCCAATACACCTTGTAAAATCATTCTAATTCCCTTTGATCTTCTTCTCAACTCAAGAAAACCAAAACATTCTGAGTTTTCTTCTGAGTTTTGAATCACAGTCAATCAAAAATGGTTCAGTAGAATTTCCAAGACATAATAAATGTATTCTGGAGTCAACAAGGGAAAAAAATCCATTCCATGCACACTAAACTCTATTTTAAAGACTAAATTCCTCACTTCCTCATGACTTTTCTCCTTAGGGTCCCCCCCCCACTAAAATTTATTTGTATCCCGCCTTTCTAGCTAGAAAGTACCCAAGGAAGTATCTGTGGAATGTCCAGGATGCTGAATGGGAGACCGTGGGATAAAGAAAGTGACATATTATATTGTTGTGGCTCACCTTAGTAGGATTACACTCTGGGGTACATCAACACTAGCTATTTACAGTGGGGTTGCCATAGTTTCTTCATTCAGTTTTTATGAGTCACTTACAATGTTACATCTGCTGCCTTGGGCTTGAAAATGCCTTCCCTGTTCTGCAGTATAGATTCATGTCAGCTCCTATTACTGCTGTTTTGAGTAACTCACAAATAAACTTAAATTACATTGTATTGACTTTCCTTTTCAATTTCCTTATAACAAGAAGCCTCCCCCCATACACCTTTTTTTAAAAATGAAGTGACTTTTTTTTGGGTAGTTTTCAACATTATGGCCTGACTAGTAACACTATTTGGAGCTCCCATTTATTCTGCTGGACCCACTCTTAGTCATGTTTGAAGAAAACTGTTAAAAATACAGGTAGTCCTTGACATACAACAGTTCATTTAGTGACCGTTCAAAGTTACAACGGCATTGAAAAAAGTGACTTATGACCGTTGTGGCATGCTCATGATCATGTGATCAAAATTCAGACACTTGGCAGTTGATTCATATTTATGACGGTTGCAGTGTCCTGGGGTCAGGTGATTTCCCCTTTTGTGATTTTCTGACAAACAAAGCCAATGGGGAAGTCAAATTCACTTAACAGCTCCTGTGATTCACTTAACAACTGTGGCAAGAAAGGTCGTAAAATGGGGCAAAACCCACTTAACAAATGTTTCACTTAGCAACAGAAAGTTTGGGCTCAATTGTGTTGAGGACTACCTACAAATGAAAAGTAAGAGACACCTAACTTAATCCCCACTGATATCCTGGATCTATTTCAATTTAAGCAACAGGAGGTTGCAGATGTCTGTCATGTGACCGTGGGACGTAATGATTGTACAGAATCTATCTAATGACAGCAACAGGGACTGTCAAAACTACTGTTATAAGTTGTCACAATCACATGACATTGTGCCTTACAAGAGCATCACTTAGCAATAGAATTCCTGGTCCCAATTAGTCAGTAAGCAAGGATTACTTGTCGAGGGAATAAATGAAAAGGGAGGAGGCAAAAGAACAGCATTGAAGGATAGTGTGTGGATGAAGAGTCAAGAATAGCAATAGCAATAGCACTTAGACCAGTGTTTCTCAACCTTGGTAGCTTGAAGATGGGTGGACTTCAACTCCCAGAATCCCCCAGCCAGCGCTGCTGGCTGGGGGATTCTGAGAGTTGAAGTCCACCCATCTTCAAGCTTCCAAGGTTGAGAAACACTGACTTAGACGTATATACCGCTTCACAGCCCTCTCTAAGCGGTTTACACAGTCAGCATATTGCCCCCAACAATCTGGGTCCTCATTTTAATGACCTCAGAAGGCCGATTCCATGCACAAAAGAGGTATTTCATTGCGTTCTGGATACTGGTTCAACTTCTCAATCTAGCCAACATTGTGGAATTGCCCAGGATGTTGAAATAAGTAAGGCCAAAATCTGCTTAGTGTTTGGAAATGATCCAAAGATAGTCAGTTTCTGCCATCTTTGGAGTTAGGTGAATAAGAAAAAAAAAAAAAAAAAAACCAGTTGGTTTGAGGGTTTTTTTTAATCATCAAAGGCTTAGAGAGGAGTGTCTAATCTTGGCAATTTTAAGATGTGTGGACTTCAACTCCCAGAATTCCCCAGCCAGTTGCCAAGGTTGAAGACCCCTGGCTTTAAGAGTCTTTAATTAGAAATATTGTTTCTAATTTCATGTTTGAACTTCATCTGTTTCTACATCACTTTTCCATTTTCTGCCATCATGGTTATTCATTTCTTGTACAGGTAGTCCTCGACTTACGACCACCACCGAGTCCAGAATTTATGTTGCTAAGTGAGACATTTGCCCCATTGTACGACTTTTCTTGCCACGTTTGTTAAGCGAATCACTGCAGTTGTTAAATTAGTCATAGGGTTGTTGAGTGAATCTGGCTTCCCCATTGACTTTGCTTGTCAGAAGAGCGCAAAAGAGGATCACATGACCCCAGGACACTGCAACTGTCACAAATATGAACCTGTTGCCAAGGATCTGAATGTAAATCACATGACCATGGGGTCATAAGCAAGGTTGGGCTGCTGGGGATTCGCAGGGGTTCAGGAGAACTTCTAGCTATGCTTCTGTGCAGTTCGGAGAACCCCCAAATCCCACTCCTGGCTGGCTCCGCCCACCCCAGGAGTTCCCACACGGCCAATTTTGGAGCAGGGCATGCGTGGAGGCTCGGGGAGGGAAAAAAATGGGCCTACTGGAAGTTTGGGAAGGCCGGACCTCCAGAGGGCCTCTGGAGCCTGGGGAGGCCATTTTTGCTCAAGGAAAGCCTCCGGAGCCTGGGAAGGGCAAAAACGCCCATCCTGCCATGGTGCAGGAGGCTGATTAGGCCACACCCACTATGGCCATGCCCACCCAGCAACTGGGCAAAGAAACCTTTGCTAAAATTTTTGAAGCTCACCCCTGGGCATAAGTGTGAAAAACGGTCATGTCACTTTTTTCAGTGATGTTGTAACTTCAAATGTCATTAAATGAACTGTTGTAAGTTGAGGACCACCTGTATTACATTCCCCCCCCCCACTTATAAGTCTGTGGACTGTTGGAGAACTGACAGGTTTCTCACTTCTTATTTTGACATTTCCAGTGTTTAGGACTTTTGTCTCTGATCAGATTCAGGTTAGCATGGTCCTTCGATTAGTTCAATTTACATATAAATTGCCGTCTATGGGCATTATAGGTATGGGTGTTGCTGACAATAAGATGGTGATAAAAAAAAAATGCTTCCCAATCGTTGCCTGGATAAGATACAGGCAATGCTAGCATTTCTCATTGAAGAAGCAGATTATCAATTAACCTTGTCTGCAGCTAATCAAAGCGCTTAATGTTAGACCACCTTGGCTAAGCTGAAAATGAAAATGTACGTGATGTGATATAACAACTAACATATGAATTGGCAATGGTTCCTTGGCAGACCTTGACTATGATTCTTTTAAAAAGAATATTTGATATCACTAAAGATATTTTATGAGCAGTATGTGCTTTGGCTTTGTTGTTTTTCCCCTCGAGCAATTTTCAGAATGGACTGATAAAAGCATCAAGGAAAAGAATTTATTCTCTGAGTGCATTACGAAAAAGATATTTGCGGTTCCAGTATTTGACCATAATTAATGATTCAAAAATAATAAAAATGTGAGAGGAATATATCAAACGATCAGGGTAACAACAAAATGTCCAGTTCCCAACACATGTTAAATGTCCTGCATTCTTAAGTTTGGTGAAAAAGTTGGTACATCCCCAGGTATAAGAAACTTAGAATGGTTTTCCAGATATTGCTACGTTATCACTTTTATAATCTATTATTATTGATCATGTTATTACTGGGCTGCTAAGGCCTGTAGTTCAGAAACATTTTGAAGAGCTCAATATGTGAAGGGTAACTACACATACTACTCAACTACAACTTGAAAATTTAATTTTCAAGATGAAAATTAAGATTCATCTTGAGCTTAATGATATTACTTTGGATGCTGCAGCTATAATTCCAGGGGTGGACTGGTGGGGGTTCACAGGGGTTCGGGAGAACCTCTAGCTAAGATTCTGTGCAGCTCAGATTCTGTGCAACCCCCAAATCCCACTGCTGGCTGGCCCCACCCACACCACCCCTCCCCTCCCAGTAGTCCCCACGTGGCCCGTTTTGGATGCAGGTAAGTGCAGGCACATGCAGAGGCTCAGGGACGGTGAAAAGCGGGCCTACCGGAAGTTCGGGAAGGCCTCCAGAGGGCTTCCAGAGCCTGGGGAGGCCATTTTCACTCTCCCGGATGCTCAAGGAAAGACTCCACAGCCCAGGGAGGACAAAAACACCACCTGACATGGTGCAGGAACCTGACTAGGCCACGCCCACCATGGCCATGCCCACCCAGCAACCGGGCAGAGGACCACTTGCTAAAATTGGTGAGATAAGATTGGCTTCCTCAACTGAAGACATTTTTAAAGCTACTTATTCTAAAGTATTATGCTTTACCTAAAACTTCTTTTATTTAATAATCCAAAAACACTTAAAAACATCCATATAAACAGATTCAGAAAGAGATTGGTTTTAAAATCTACTTAGTTATCTATTCCATATATTTTTGTCTATATTTTTGGGACTGTAATAAAATTTCTTCCATACACTCACTAGGAATGGTTGCAGAATGGAGAGGGATGTCATTACCCTCCATTTATTGGATATTTATTGTTTAGATTTTTACAAAGATTTTGACAATACACAGATTTGTAAAGAGAAATCACATTTAAGATCTATTTTGTTATCTATTCCTCTAATGATGCAGGGGGAAAAAAAGAACAATTCCGAACAGTGTTAAAATACTTATGTAAAATTGCTATTAAAACAGAAGAAATGAATGTTCAATACGGTATCACAAAAAATAAATATATTCCAAACTGTATGATTTAATTTTTCTCACATTAAATTCTAAGTACAGATGATTTAAGAGCAAAATGGTCCTATTTATTACAGATCATCCTCAAATCTATCATGCAGTTTATTAGACTATATCAGTCAATTAATAATTTCAATTGTTAATCTCCTCCCACTTCTGACTGTATGACTGTAACCTTGTTGCTGGTATCCTTAAGATTTATATTGACTGTTTCCCTATGACTATCATTAAGTGTTGTACCTTATGATTCTTGACGAATGTATCTTTTCTTTTATGTACTCCGAGAACATATGCACCAAGACAAATTCCTTGTGTGTCCAATCACACTTGGCCAATAAAGAATTCTATTCTGTTCTGTTCTGTTCTGTTCTGTTCTGTTCTGTTCTGTTCTGTTCTGTTCTATTCAGAATCCCAGTGACTCTCCAAAAGCAGCATAAACAACATGGGAAGAAATAGAGATGTTTGGGTTTTTTTGAAAAAAAAACTATCTATGCATCTGATTAAAGGCATTTGTTTCTCTCTACTTGAACCACAGCACAATCATCTAAAACAAAATTTCAAGCCAATAAGAAATCTCTACTATATCTCTTTGATAGCAAGCCCACAAAACCCACCATTTCCAGGAATGTCGAAGTGTAGTACTAGAGGATTTCTTTATTCTTAACATTTCGTAGTTCACCTGCTGGCATGATTCTAACAAAGCAAGCATTTTCTTGAATTGGCTCAGCTTGCTTCCATTACAATTGTTTTCCAATTTTGATTCTCTGGAGGTTGTTGGATTGCATTTTCTATTAATGCGAACATTTGGCTGGCAACAATGGGAGTTGTAAGACAACAATATTTAATGATCCAATTAGGAAAGAGGATCTTTAAGGAATTTAACCAGGTTAATGCAATTTCTCGTCACTACTGCTCTCAATAAGGGAAACAGAGAATCCCTACCTACTTTTATATTTCTAATTTCAAGTACTACTCTGAAGATCAAATGTAATCTCTCTGTATTTGTTAAAGCACCAGGAGTCAAGTTTTCTTGGGTTCTTCAGTTTCATCTAAGAGATAGCTGGGTTTAACTAGAAAAAAAGGGGGGGATTTAGAAGAAACAGTAATTTTTCCACTTTAATTGGATCAGTTTGTTATTTGGTTTATTCTCCATATTGTCCGAAATCTTGAAATATATGAAATGGTACGTGCATTATTTTGACAAAATAGGTTTTCCCTAGTTTAGGGAGACCTACATCAGAGGACCCAAATGGAAAAACGTTTTAAGGGCCCAGCTATTACTCTGTTCTGTTGACAATATCAGGCACTAGTGAGTGGTGGGTAGAGCAATCTATGTCTGTATTCAACAAAATCTCCTCCATGCAGAGACAGGTATAATAGCTAAACTGGCTCAGGCATATTCCATGCAGCTGAATTTCCAGGATTTGGGAGTGGGGGCATCTCAATGTTTATTGTTGAAAATCAAAGAAGTGGTGAAATCTAAAATTTGTTACTACCAGTTCTATGGGCGTGACTTGATGGGGGGGGGTTAATGTGACTGGGTGGGCATGGCCAATTTTTTTTTTTTACTTTTAAAACCATTTTTTCTACAACCTCTTCGGCGAAGAGGTTGTAAAAAAATGCTTTCAAAAGACTCTGACGATCCCAGCTGTGTTGCCTGACTGGCAGAGGCTTTTTTTCTTTTAAATGCCTCTACCGATCAGGCAACTCAGCTGGGATCATCAGAGGCTTCTTTTTTTTTTTACTTTTAAAAGCATTTTTTCAGCCAAAGAGGTTGTAGAAAAAATGCTTTTAAAAATAAAAATAAAAAAAAGCCTCTGATGATTGTGCGGCTCAGCTGGGTATGGGGGGGGGGGCAGGAATTTTTGCTACCGGTTCTCCGAACCACCCGCCTCCATCACTACTGGATTGGGCGATCCGGTCCAAACCGGGAGCATTTCACACCGGTTTCAGCCCCATGATTCATGACTATCAATTATATTGGAGCAAGCAATAATTATGTTGTCATTAAAGGAACTAACCATATTATCAAAACTCACTACAGGTAGTCCTCAATTTATAACCATTCCTTTAGTGACCATCCAAAATTACAACAGCACTGGAAAAAAGTGACTTACAACTGGTCCTTGCACTTAGCAACCATTGTAGCATCCTCATGGTCACATGATCAAACTTCAGGTGCTTGGCAACCAGCATGTATTTACAATTGTTGCAGCCTCCTAAGGTCATGTGATCACCACTTCTGACCTTCCCACGGCTTTCGACAAGCAAAATGAATGTGGGAAGCTAGATTTGCTTAACGACCATGTGATTCAATCAACAACTGCAAATGATTGACTTAACAATCAAGGCAAAAAGGTTATGAGAATCATTCATGAGTCACTTAACAACGCCCTTCTTTAGCAACAGAAATTCCGGTCCCAATTATAGCTGTAAGTTGAGGACGCTTAAGACATTGTCTCCAGTAAATCAACTAATTTAAAGACACACATACACACACACTCACAGACGTACATTATCAACTATTCAAAAAGAGTTGAGTCAATAAGTTTAGGTAAGTTCAAGTTGTATTCTCCCCATCTAATATCTAATTATGGATTTTCCTAAGTGTGCATAATACAAACTCACTTGGGTCAATAATACATATTTTTAAACTTGCCTAATGATCCACACAAGAGACTACAATCTTAAGGGAAAATTAAACATTTTAATAAAAGTTGTCTTTAAGATACCGCCTAATTACATATGCAGGCAAAAGAGCAGCTTGGGAGAAACACTCCCAATAAATAATACAATAATAGTAGAATCTTCCATAAAAGATTTACTTTGGAAAAAAAAAAAAGCACCAAACAAATTAAGTAGTGGGAATTATGTTTAAATACTAAAAAGCTACTTGTAAATGAAGGAATGAGCAAGACATTGTAAATTGAGGCTATTTTTATGCTTTCTCATGACCTGAAATTTTTCCCTCCCTCCCTTTCTCTCCCTTCCTTTCTCTCTTTTGCTTCCTCCCTCTGTCTCTCCCTTCCTGCCTGTCTCCATACAAACAAAAAAAACCACGAAGTCTATTTGAACAACCCCTCTACACACACACACACACACACACACACCAAAAGTGCTAATGTGTTTTATTTAAATCCTTTATATCAGCGAGTTGAATATGGCAAGGCTTCTAGACTAACTTCTTTGTCTTTGGTTTGTTCAAGATGATATAAGGTCTCCTGCCATGGAGAGAGGGCTGGACTACAAGACCTCTAAGTTCCCACCAGCCTCATAATTCTGAGATTCTCTTTGTATATGGAACCTTCTTTATGACCCATTGGGCATTTGGGTAATGAGATTCACGGTTTACTTACCAGTATTGATAAACCTCAATCTTCCATACCAAAATTAATAAAATTAATGGTTTGGAAGCCTTTTCTAGCTATAATATTAAGTAGTTCAGGTCTCAAACTTGAAGCAAGAAGTTAACATTAATTTTTTCTGGATGGTCCCTGAAGGCAATAACTTTACTTGGGTTGACAATTATTTTACTTGATTAAACTGAATTTAAATATACAGCTTTTTTTCTCTCCAAGGAACAGATCAAGAGAACTGAGCCTCACCTAAAGGAATATTTGGAGTAAAATCAATATTTTAAAAATGTATGTATTACCACAGATAATTAATACCATATGTAGCATCATTTATATTATAGAAATGTGTTTTCAGAAATTTAATCCCCCATTCATTTTAGGGAATTCTCCCATTTATATTTCACTCAGGAAGCTTTAATTCTCAGCTGCACAGGGTTTTAATTTTCCATATTTAAGTTAATGACATAAGGCTTATCTTCTTTGAGAGGTTAATAAACAGCAAATTTTTACCAACTGCATATTTTGACTTGCTATATAACTTGAGGATGTTTAGGGTCTACTACCTTGGAAGGTAAACCAATGTAAATGTTAATAATGGAACAGTAAATGTTAAAAATTGTACATCATGACATGAATATTTAACCTTAATTGCAATTAGTATATGAGGATGATTTGTATTTTTGCCTTTTATCTTCCTTTTTCACTTATTAAACAAAACAAAACAAAACAAAACAAAACAAAACGTGTTGCTTCTTTTCAGCATTTATTGAATGCTCTTCACTGTTTAATATTTATGTATAGACAGAATTCCTACTTTGCTCAACAGTTTTCCCTGTTCCATAATAACTGTGGCTTTCATCTGCTTCTTTTCTGCAAATGTTGGTTTTACTTCACTTTGAGAGCACAGTACTGTGAAATCTATGTTTTCTGGGGCATTAAATTGCTGTGCTATTTCATAATGCTTCCTCTCTCTGGTACATAATTTTGTTGTCTGAATCCAGCAGTAGACGTAGTCATGCTATAATAATGCAATAAGTTGGAACTAGGGTGGCTGAAGGGAAATCTTTAGCTTATATTCAGTTGCCAGACAAAGGAGCCTCTGTTTGAAACAGCTTGCGGTTCTTTACTAATGCTAATAAAGAATCAATATAGAGAAATTTTAATTTGCAAATACAAGCTGTGAGGTCCTGCTGGGCTGTAAATTAAGTCCATAAGATCCTGAGCCAAAAGACCCCGTTATCCTGAGATATTTTCTTCAGTTTCAGAGGGAGAAACCTCTGTTATTCACAGTCATCTGAGTAAACTCTGACTTTTTGTTGGGATATCAGTGGAATGCATTCTCAAAACATGGCATTTAATACATCTGTCACTCTTCACTGTTGTTCTGAAAACATCTCCATCTGCATCTGTTGCTGCTGCTTTTGATTTTAGCCAACATTCACTGTACAGCAATATGTTCACTAAGACCAATTAAAAGTCACAAAAGAGTGTGCAAGATGCTTTGTTGATATTATCAATCTCCATTTCAAATGAGGCTTTAGATGCGCCATTATTGGGCATACCGAACCAGCACTGATTTTTCCCCCAAGGATTATAATAGTTCCTTGACTTTAGTTTTTCATAGGCTCCATATTAAACTGTTTAACAACTCTGTGATATTCATCTGTATCAAGAGACTGCCAATGAATTATTTCGATAATAAAAATAAAGACATATATATATATGGAAGTCTCCTTATAGGAGAGCCTAATTTGTGAAACAATGTCATTATGATAGTGCTTTTCCAAGCAAAGCTTGGATGGACAGCAACTAAAAAGACAAGGCAACAAGCAATAGTTTTAGGGAACAAAAGGGTGTCTCTATTGAGGTCTCTGAATGGGAGAAGTTTTCCTATTGTAAAGATTTCACCACAGAAGAAATATGTCAGATACAGAACATGTGTGAGCAATTAAATAAATTTGTATGCATTTAATTTAAATTAAAGAGGTTTGTAGGCATTTAATTTAGGCTTAAACTGAAGTATTACTTGTGGAAAAATAGCCAAGATGAGATAATTTAAATATCTATTTGCATCATCTGGAAAGATTTAATTTCATTATTTAGTGCAAGGCCTAAGTATCACTTGCTGGAAGCCTATTTAGGCAATTTCTTCCTTCAGACAATCTCTAGTGGATCGGTTAAAGAGGGAAGCACTCAAAAATAAGGATACATGAGATTATTTCATAAACTGTTAAAATGCTCATTCTAGAAGAATGTAGGGATAGAAAACAGAACCAGAAAAAGTCAACTCATGATGCAATCACATAACCTTTCTTCAAGGGTTGCCAAGGCTTGGTCCAGCAATATATATATATATTTAATATAATATATATATATATATATATAATATATATATATATATATATTTCAGGAGAGCAAAATGAAGAGATGGAAATCATCCTAGGTCTTGTTAATCACTATGGAAACACAAGTACTTTTCTCTGTTGATGTACATAGTTGAATGTATTGCTCTCTGGAGAGCTATAATTCTACTTGGCTGTGATCAAAGAGACTACAGGGTACTTCTAATCTGAAGAGTCTCTCATTAGCCAATGCATGTTGCAAATCCATATGTTTGCTATCAAAAGATAAAAGACAGGTCATGCTGGAAGATTGAGCCTCAATAACCTTACAAGATAACATGACACGAAGGTTTAATTTTACCTGCATGCCAGACTGGTGCTACCACTAGGGAGAGTGAGACAGTTGTTTCACCAACTAAAAGCTGTGGAGGTAGCAAGGTTAATGACAGAATCAGATATATCATGCAGCTTTGCCTGCGTGTCTAACATTAGTCCCCTGCTTTCAGGAATACTCTATAAAGGGAACTGGGAAGAACCTGAGGTGGGCCTCCTTGCTTCAAAACAGAATTGAAGACCTATGGTGGCGCAGTGGTTAGAATGCAGGCTAACTCACTTCTCACTCCAGGAGTTCGGTTTTGAATGGCTTAAGGTTGACTCAATTTCCATCCTTCTGAGGTTAGTAAAATGAGGACCCAGATTGTTGAGGGCAATATGCTGACTCTGTAAACTGCTCAGAGAGGGCTGTAAAGCATTACGAAGTGGTATATACGTCTAAGTTTCATTGCTATTGAATGTTTGAGACATATGGCAAGAGGAAGTGAGGGGAAGGAGGCAGAAAGATGAGGCCAATGTAACATCTCCAGTGAAGAAGGAAAGTGAATTGTTGCCTCTTTTCAGGCAATGTGAAAAGCCTCTACACTATGTTTCTACACTAGTGTTGCTAGTGTGACTACTGCCCTTGATCACTGTTACAGCTGCTGATAATGAATCTGGTTGGGCAAGGTATCTACTGAAGCACACTTTGCAATATATCTTTAAAAAAAAGAAAAACCTCTCCAATATGTTGTTGGTTTTAAAAGACAGTGGGTGAGAAAAGTTCAACTCCCTTTTTGCTAGAGTGATAGTACAGTGATTACTTGCTGGAGTGATAGAAGGATAGGGACAAAAGTGGAGGTATTATAATAGTAGTGAGTATAGGATAAGTTCAAGAAATGTGAGAGCTGTGTTTTCAGGCAGAACAGTTTAGCCAGAAAACTATTTAAAGGAAGAGATGTAGTACAATTTTTTTTATTATGTGGTTATGCCTAAGGGCACTAAAATAGAAAATAATAAGGATCAAAACAAAGCTAGATGGGGACACACATATACACAAGGATGAAGAGAAAGAGAGAATATCAATGTTACAATATTATCTAACCCCAGCTGGTACAATAATTTATACCAGCCTTAGATAAATGAAGGGGAAAGGTATGTGCAATGGGATCTAATGCTCCAAGTTTGCCGGTTGGATCTAAATTAGGATGGCCTGGGGGAGTATCATGAGTAATATAAGAAAGCTGTAACAATAATGGGCAAATATAATGAGAAATACTGGGCTGTCCCAGGAGATGGGAGACCAGCAAATATGGGGTCCTTTGCTAACCCAACAGTTTTCTCCTAAAATCCTGGTGCCCTATCTCTGAATGGCTTTTGCCCCAGTCCTACTCGCACCTGGAAGGAGTTCTAATATTTGCCCACTAGCGTTTCAATTATTGCAACAGCAGTAATGGGAGAGAGGGAAGGTTAATCGTCCCATGTGAGGTTCTGCTTGTTTCCATGGGGTCATATGGTTGGTTCAGGGAAAGGAGTTTAGCTTAAAGTGAGCTATAGAGATAGGCTAAAGATTTGGGCAGTATATTGTCCACCTAGCTGTCTATCAACATCTCTTCCTGAGATCATTGCAGGGCTGGTGTTGTATCTCCCCCAGCCATTAATGTTAGCATATATCAGTCTCCATGTCCTGAAAATAAGATCTGGGACGAGTCAGAAACAACCTGCATGGTGGGTTTAATTCTCTGCTTGAAGCAGATCCAATGTCACATCTAAACAAAGCATGTTGCCATTAGCCCTTTGTTTTGGTCAGATCACTAACTTGCAGTTAGTTTTTTTTTTTTTAATTTGATTTATATGCCGCCCTTCTCCGGAGACTCAGGGCGGCTTACAATGTGCTCAGCAATAGTTGCCATGGTTGGCTTCTGCAAGGATGAAACACCACTTAAGATGGACCATTCTGAGTGCCTTAAGTTTCAGGAGGTAGAAACAGTTTAGAAATGCACCAAATCAAGGCACTTCTGGAATGTGGAGATGGCAAGGCTACTGAACAGGTTGCCCACAAGCTTCCTTTGAGACCGGAGATCTTGGAGAGCTCCATGTTTAACTGAAGAATTCTAGGAGAGGAAGTGGCAAAAATTTTGCCTACAGTACTGGTGATGAAAAGTGAATATGACTGGGCACAAGTACAAGCACACGTTTGGGTGTTATCCTGTGGCGATACAGACAGCATTAATATTTCTCTATCCTTAATTTTGTTGATGGAATGTCTTCTGGCAGCAACATTTAAGGTAAGGCAAGAATGGGTTGGTTTATGTTTCTTCAGGCAGTTGTGACAGATTTGCAAAGACATTTCACAGGGAGAAAATTGGATTTGAAAGGTGATTAATGTATCTAAGGGAGGAGTTAGTTCCCCCTTGAGGAAAATAGTACCGGTACTTACCCATAAGAAAGGGCCATTTTTCAGCCCATAGTACTGGACACACCCAGTACTATACCCAGTCTCTAATGTTAATGAAGGTTGTGGAACTGCAATTGTGAAAAATCTGCATGAAGCATAATGACTATCTCTTTCAATCAGATCTGTCTATAAAACAGAAATGAAATGGGGGTGCAGCCTTGTGGTGGTTCTACTTCTTCCCGAGTGAACAATTCTGACTGATAGTAGTGAGGGATGAATATTTGACCTTACAGCTCATCCAATATGGACTGTCACACAGCTCAGCCATCTCCCCTTCATTGTATAATTCGTATATGAAGCCATTGGGAAAAGTGATTTCTTGGTTGCCATCATCTATAACAGTGACACCCAATTTATAACTCTTCCAGAGCTGGAGGACATGCAATTAGAAGACAAAACAAGCTGAATGTAAATCCTAGGAAGTTCACACAGAACCCATAAGATCAGGGTTCAGACCGGATCGCCCGATCCGGTAGCGATGGCGGCGGGTGGTTCGGAGAACCGGTAGCAAAAATCCCTGCGCCCCACCCCCACCCCCAACACCATGCCCAGCTGAGCCACATGATCATCAGAGGCTTTTTAAAATTATTTTTAAAAGCATTTTTTCTACAACCTCTTCCGATGAAAAAATGCTTTTAAAAGTAAAAAAAAAAAGCCTCTCATGATCGCGCGGCCCAGCTGGGATCATCATCTCTGACACAGTATGACACGTGGAGAATATGTACATTCTTGCTCCAGCTTTTTTCAACCTGTTTATTAAACCTGTGACTGAAAATTTAAATATCCCAGACTTCCCTACTCCTAAAATTGCAAGTCATAAGATCCCAGTGCTACTTTACATGGATGGGATCTTGTGAACCCCCTTTGGACTTAAAAGGGCAATAAAGTGATATACTTCAGCATGCAAAATATGTTGGTATTGGGAAAGTGTTGTCCAGGGGACCAGGAATTTGTACTGTGGAGGGAGGAGTGGGGTATGGATGATTTTTTTTTTTTTTACTGTTCTGTGAGCCACTGGTGATGATCAATTAAGCTTCGTGCTCTCTGATTTCAGAAATTGGCCTAAAGTGTATATATTTTAATAAGCAACTGGCATTCTAAGACTTCTGCTGCTATATTAATTATTCGGATGCATTCCTGTTTGGTGTCCTGCTTGCAAATATTTTTGCAACACACTGAGAGAAAGAACAACACACTGGTTACAACACATTGAGAGAAATAACAGAAGTCAAAGTATCTTGTCTAAGGGGCAAACAAACAAACAAACAAACAGATGCTGTGTATTTATCCATGATCAAATTGTATGACTGGAGAGGGAAAGTCCTCCAAAGACTCATTGGCTGTTCAGGAAACTGAATAGGAAGACCTGACCCAACAAGTCTTCTCTTGAAAACTAAATATACGGCCTCCTTATATGTAACTAAACTTCGTTTTCTTGTATTCCTTTCTATTCGTATTGCCATTGGTTGGCTATATGCCTGCAGATTATGGAAGTTCAGGAATTCATAAGAAGGTAATCCATGGCCTGCTAGGTTGGACCCATGAGTCAACTTGTCCAGCACTCTGTTCTCACAGTAACCGATCAAAAAGAAAGCCCATTACTGTGCCAGAAGATGGCCTTCAGAAGCAGTCACATGACCATTCCTCAATCCAAAATGAATAAATAAATAAGATTAAAAAGAAAATGGATTTAAAAACATTCATCTTGATGCAAGTTCTACATGTGACTATATTCTCAGCGTGAAGACGTGGGTAATTAACAAGGTTCCAGCCAAGTTGAATAAAACACATTCTGGCTACTTTCATACGATGTGTGAAGCTAAACTCAAACAAACCACATTATTATGTAACATAAAACCTGTCTGCTTATTTGTATATAATTTATAAGATCCATGTTATTAATTATCAGTACTCTGGTTTGATAATAATGCAACTACAATACTCACCTGGTTTTGTCAAAACTGGGACACTCTATCCATGTCTATTTCTGTCCAAACATTGCTGCTATGAAATCACATTATTCAATAAAAATTAAACTACAGAGTTTAATTCCCTGTACATGCTAGAACACACAAGCAGAGTCAGTACAACTGTGAGTGCAATTTTTCTAAGCAAGACTTTCAGTTAGCTCTGCCAACTAGAAGAATGGAACTTTATGTAATTGGCAAAATCACTGTTAAAATGTGTATTATTATGTAGCGTAATAATCACAGGCTTGATTGTTGGGGCACACTCATTTATATAATGCCTATGATTATAAAGAAAAAAGAAGAACCTAATAGGAGTAACAATTAAAGAAAACAATAAACCAAAAATTCAAACATGTTATTAAGATATACAGAAAGCACAGCAAGAGAACCGTCTGTGGCACTCTTAATTGCTGTTGTGTACCGCTCCTTAGCTTTTTATTTAAAAAAAAAAAAAACAACCTAGCAGGATTTAGTTGATTTAAAATGAAAGAAAAATCCCTCATTAATTAATACGTTAGTGTCTTAGTGAGACTGCCCTTGTAGTAATCCAAAAGTTACTTAGAATCACAGCTTCATTTCATTGTCTATTCACTGCGTCACCAACTCGGTGATAAGTTTCAGAATTCCAGGCATACTGCAGAGAAGCCTTATGCCATTTTTAGCATTTTGTAAATTAATGACATATTATTGCCATGAGTAGGTAGACTTCAAAACATTCTTCTGGCAGTCAGCAGTTGGTAGTAGAGATAGCTTAAAACCGTGGGTTTATCTCTGGAAGAGCCCAGCTATATTTCTTCAGTAACTTCAGCTTCCCATCCCAGGTGTTAAACTGAGGCTGCCTCTAATTCATTAATCTGAGAGAAATATATACCCTGTTTCCCCCAAAATAAGACATCCCTTGATAATAAGCCCAATTGAGCTTTC